>NW_005842030.1:1012279-1021959 GCF_000455745.1 Alligator sinensis | reverse complement strand
GTTCTGTCTCTGGTGGGGTGGCGGGGGGGGGGGGGGGGGGGGGGGGGGGGGGGGGGGGGGGGGGCGGGATACTTATACTGGCCCATCTCTTGCTTTCTGCCTTTTCAACATCCTCTTCCAGAGAAGGGAGCACATCGACTGACTGCTATTCTGATCCGTGCAAGCAGCAGCAGGTTTTTCGACCCTTCTGTCCCAGTCTGGTCATAGTCTAGTCTTGGGTAAAATTCCTATCCAAGCGTCATGGTGTCATCCATGGGTGTTTTACCTTTGATTTCAATGGGGCAGGATATCAGCCCAAAGATAAACCCTCTATTGAATGTACTGTAGACCTCAAATGTACAGCTCATTCAGAGTGACAGGGTGTAGGGATGTGTGTATGTAGCACCTCTTTGTTATCATGAAATGCCTTGATGAAGGGTACATGACGTGTGTGCATCAGCTGGTGATAGTTTTGCAAAGCTGCCTTAAACCCTGCTTAGCTAAGGTTTAGTTAATGCCCCTGAGACTTCTCAAACCCTGTCTCCCCCCACTTTATCGGAAGACTTCTGGATATCTAAGACCTTTCATAAACAAAGGCTTGTATTGTATATCGTGCTTCTGAGTTTCCAGAGAATTATTAAAATGTGGTTTGTTTAATGTGCTTAAAGTATGACACTCCCTTTGACGGTGAAAGACATTTCATTTGGATTGGGCTCTGGACTCTTGTTCACTCCTGTTTCCCTAGACAAGACTGAACATGGCTTCCTTGCTCCTTGTTTACACTACTGAGCAGCAATGTTTTGCTGTCTGACATGAATTTGGTCTTTTTTTTTCTCTCTCGCTAACTAGCCCTGTTGCTCAGTTCCTTGTGGTTAATTATTGGTCTCATCCTTTTTTCCGGTGTGTCTTTTCCTGCTCTGTTACTAGATCCAGGGAGGAAAAGTGACTGAGGGAACTGAGCACGTGACCAAGGAGCAAAGGACTTACTGACCCCCTGGGGAAGCTTTAGTTACTAGCTGCCGCATTTACATGGCTAATTGCATGGAAAAGTTGAACTAAGAGCTTTGCACCTAGAGCTGGGTAAACAGAGAAGGGAATGATGGTTTAGATCATTTTTGTTGCCTGCCCAAGATATTGCACAGATGCGTAGATATGCAGTTCCAGTCTAATTGTTTTTATTGCTTATTTCTGTCGGGATAACATGTACAGGCCCCAGTTGGGTGGAAGCACTGTTGGGTTGGGTGCTTTGCAAGCAATCAGCTAAAGTGCATTAATGCACGTGTAGACACAACCCAGCACTAATTTTAGTGCCAGGTCTGCCCAGCCACTAGGGGCACATGGCAGGGCTGCAGGGACTTGGCACTAACTATACTTGATTGTTTTCTAAACTTGATTGTTTTCTATACTTAATTGTTTTCTAGGTTCATCTATGATGCTTAGGGCTGTGATTTGGTGTTGTCGTTTCCCTAAATAACTATGTCAGTACAGACCACAGTGTGGACACAGTTAATAAGGGCCTCATGCTGTTGTCATTTATTCCTCTTTCCATATCTAGGTGTAAGCCCTTTAATGCCCTTATAACTGGCCGCGTTAAGTGGAGCTGCCCCACTTTCACTGCACTGAAGTAGTTAAAGCAGGAGCATGTTTATTTGTAGATAAGGCCTGGGAAGGGAGAGCTCCAAAGGGCTTAACATCTGAATAGACAAGGCAGACAGAAACGAAAGGGAACTGGAGGCACAGAGAGAGTGAAAAGCCTTGCCAAGCATCACACACGAGGTGAGCAGCAAAGCTGAGAACAGAAGATGAGTCTCCCGAGCTCTGAAACTGCTCTGGAGAGCTGCTGTTCTGCTTTCTGTGGAGTGAGACAGACTGGTCTTCATTGTGCCTTTGTATCAGTATGGCTCTGGACTGGTTCCATCTCCGTCGGCACAAAGGTCATGTAAGTGAGAGGAGATGCAGGCCCTTTTCATCTGTTTTCCTGCAGGCTTCCAAATGCATATTTTACCTGAATAATCTCAAAGTGCTCTGGGGATCAGGGCCATGTTGTGAAAAAAAAATCAAAGCAAAAGGTCTCTCTATCATCGTTAGAGATTGAAATTTTATCTGCCATGTTCTGGCGCCAGGCAGAAGGTTGAAAACAGGCTGTAACTGTACATACAGAGAGCTTGCTCCTGCCCTGGGCAGATGGATTTCCTTAACTTAACTCTCTGGATCCTTAACTTTGGATTTAGATTAATCACTAAACTTCCGCCTCCCTATTTATTTAAATTGTTTTAAAGCGCTATATTTGAAGGCAGTTTGTGAAAGTACCTGCTTATACACCCTTGGAGATTATGTCCTCAAGTCTTCTACCTGGTAGATACTAGATAGCAAGAGGACTGACTATGGCAGTGGCTTGCCTATGCTGCCCTGCCAGTTCTGCTTATGAATACATGCCTTGTCGGCCAGCATGCCTTGTGTTTAAGCTAACGTGTATAACCATGACCCATGTTTCAAAAATACTTTTAGGGTGCGTCTACACGAGACTTATTAATGCATGTTAACATAATTTAATGCACATTATGGGTACACATCTACACATGTGCATCCTTAATGTGCGTTAAACAGGGCAAAATTAGGCTAATTATACCTAAATTTGATACCTGCAAATGAAGGTATCAAACTTAGGTGTAATTAGTTAAAGTACATTAATGCACACATAGACATGATCTGGCACTAACTTTAGTGCCAGGTCTGTCCAGCCACTAGGGGCACATGGCATGGCTGAAAGGACTTAGCACTAATTTTAGTGCCAAGTCCCTGCATGTGTAGACACCTGCCAAAAATCGCTTAATGGACATTAAATTTAATCATGCTTAAACACATGTGTACATGCTCTTACTTACGTTGTCAATTGCATTTTAGCATTTAACATTTTTGTTCCGGGTGCATAAACATGCTAGAAAGATCGGTGTCGCTGCCCAATAAACACGTACTTGGTTGTGGGTTAGTACAGATGCCTTTGAAGCTTTGTTCCCTTTCCTGAATGATTTGTTGGAAACCAGATAAGAAAATGGTATAGGCAGGTCTGCACAGTTGTGATGGATGTATAGAATATACTATTGGTTTGTCCTTTGTAAACAGGTGGGCTATACCATGGGTTCCTGAAATGCATAATGAGCTCATTCTGTCTCATGGTTCCTGCCATTAAAGTAGGTCATTCCTTTGGAGTAGTAGTATAAAACTGACTTACTGATTGATTTTAGATGTTATAGTCCTAATCAATAAGCTAACTGAGCTTGGTCGGTTTGACCTTTTGATCCCTACTTAAAGATTAACTCTCATTAAAGACAGTAAATAGTTAATACCCTCAGCCATGACTTACTGGGTTACCATATCCAGGGTTGTTCAGTTTCCATGACCAATCCAGTCCGTAATAATTTTTATAGCACTTTCCATACGTAGGTCTCCAAGCATCATCCAAAAAACCTAAGCAGCAACATCCCTATGATATAGTTGAAAAAACTGAGACACTGTGAGGTAACTTGCTCAAGGTCACCTGCAATGCAGTGGCAGAGATGGGAAATAAATCCAAGTCTCCTGATTCCTGGCCCAATGCTGTGTTCGTTAAGCCCCACTGCCTCCATCCTTCCATTCTTCTGAGTCTGACAGTGGAATTGTCAATTAATATGTGTTGTAATGTGGCCATCTGCCCTCTAGGAACTGGTCTAAGACCACCATTTGCTTAATATAAAACTGCCCTGGTACAACATGAGGATTTATTGGGCTTAATTCAGAGGTCATTGAATTAAGTTCATTGCAAGTCAAACCTGATGATCAGGTTGATTCCTTGTTGACTCACAAGACTGATTCATTTTAAGGAGACAAGAATCAATGCAGAAAAGGAAATGTTGTTGGGGTAGGTATTCCAGTTTTTTTGAGCATGTACTATGACAAATACATCTGTAGAGCAGGACATGTTGAGGCTCTTCTAATTTTGTGAGTATTTTTTTTCCTTTAAGGATTAGGATCTCTCTTTTTTTATTATTGTTCTACATGAAATGTTACAAACCACATTCTGAATAGGGTCTAAAAGACGGACATAGCTCATGTCACATAAAATGTCTGCAAGTATGTACCATGTGGTTGCCGAAGTTTGAAATGTTGCTGCTAGGCTTTCTTGACTGCAGGAATGTAGAGGCACCTCTAAAGGAGAAAAGGATTGCAGATGAGTCATTCCACTTACGGTTAATGGAAGGGCTGAGGGAGAAAAGGTCGGTTTTGGCAAATGTTCCGAATTGTTTTGTATCTTTACAAAATGGTTTTTCCAATGCATTCTGGGGAACGCAGCTTGTACAATTGGCTTTTGAAGTGATGCCTGATGTTGTTTTATAATTCCTACTGAAGACTCAAAATGTAGTGTCACTCCTTATGAGTTAGCAATCTTTCATCTTGAGCTCAGGAGCAACCATATCTGTAGCAGTCAAGGGGTTAGTGTGATATGGAAGATGCCTTTAAAATAACAGATTTGGGGCCTTTGTTTGTTAATGGAAATGCCCAAGTAAGTGAGGCTGGGGGGCTTTTTGGTGCTTGAGCAGAGACCCCTGGACACCTAGGGCAGTTGGTACATTTTCATCTGTGCCTCTATATATTCATTCTAATTCCATTCTCACATAGGGTTGCCAACTCCGACTATCCTGGGAGATTTCTTTTTTCCAACATGACATAATGTCATTAATTGTACTGTTCAACCCGTTCACAATATCAACCTCCCGGGTTGCTTTCAATAGTCCCCGGGAGATCAGTGCTGATTCTGGTAGACTCCTAGCCAATCCAGGAGAGTTGGCAACCCTATTCTTATAGCTAATCTTTTCTGCTTTCTCTGCCAGATGTTTATTCAGTGGGCAAAGAGTGTGAATTATGGTGATCTTGTTTTTAAGGGTATAATCCCAGTGCCTTCTGAATCACCAAGGATGTCTGATTCCCTGATTTCCACTGGCTTGTTCATTTGCAAAGCAAAATCCCAGGGGATTTCCACTGTATCATTTTGTTACTGGGTCAGGGTTGTGATCCCCATCATGTCTAACTCATAGGAAGATGGCATTGGCTGTACAGATCTCACTGAAGGACACGGTCTGTGTTGGCTTTTGAGTGTAAAGGTCTGTACATGGTGAGTTGTTTCTGGTCCTCCTGCACAGCTGTCTTAATTCTTCCACAGTTTATTATGCAAACAATGTAAAACATGACAGGGATGGCATGGATATTAATCTAATGGATATTAATACCCAGAAGACGTTCTTGGATTACAGGAGTTGACAGATCCTCTTGTACAGTACATTATTTTCTTTTTAACATCAGTGTGGCTCATGGAGCCTTATTCTAAAATGCCAGTGTACTTGCAGGTTCCTTCATGAGATACAGGGTCATTTACTTCCTCTAGGATTAAACTTTGACCATCCTCCCCACCTTGCAACTTTGCTGAAGTTCAAGTGCCTTGTTTGCCTAACTCAAACTGCATGTAGCTCTCACTTGAAAAGTTCTTAACAATCTTTTTCCTTTTCAGTGCTTTCCTTATCCATGAATATGGGGCTACATCAAAGGCCTTCTTGCAATCTATTCATACTACCTGGAGCCTTCATATCCAGTTTGTCCAGCTGGACTTGGTCTTTGGTCTCTCAGATTTTGTTTGCATCCTTTCTGCTCCCACGTGGCATATCTAACTAAGAAGGTCACAAATGTGATCAACCTCAGCAGTTTCCAAAAGCTTGAGGGACATGTGGTTATGGATGGTAGTTGGGAAATGTCTGATAACCTTTTCTTTTTGTTTTTCACAATTAGCACAGTGCTGCCATTTGTCATCCTTTAAGTGATAGGACTGCTGGGATTTTCTGGAAGTGTTGTGCTAATATAGGGTACAATAGCATAACTGAGGGTGAGGGGGAACATCTGGGTCATCAACCGAGGCACCATCTTTGTGCAGGGGGGGCACAAAAATAGGCACTGCCAGCGCCACAGCAGTTGATCATCCTGCTGCAATGGGCACGGTGACAGTCCACTCTGCTGTGTGCATCGTGGCTTGTTCAGGCACAGACCTGCCTTGTTATGCCTTTCCTGGGTACAACAACACAAAGTGTTTTAACTACTGATGCCATCTGATCCTGGGGCTTCCTAGTTCTTTGTTTTTTCAAATGGTCTTTTCATTTGTTCTATCCTTCTTTTTCGAGTTTCTTATTGATGAACTTTTTTTTTTGGCATCTTGAATCTGTGCAGCGTTGATGTGGTTAACTTGATTATCTCTTAAAATGTCTTCCTTTGATTAGTAAAAAACTTTACTTATGCTATTATGTCCCTTTTTTTGTTGTTTCTGAGACTGTCTTGTCTCAGTTCTTCCATGGCTATTTTAAGTTGCCTGGCTGGCTCTCACACATTTCTTATGCATTTTCTCATTGTTTTTGATACGATTCCCTTCACAAGTGGCATTAAGATGACATAATCTCTCGGTTCTCTAAGATCTTTTTTTCTCAAGCTGCTTCTGCCATGAAGATTGTTAATTTTTCTAATGGGTTGCTTGGAGAAAATGAGTTGTAACTTTTAACCCCATAATTTCATAGACTACTTCAACAGAAGCTAATATTAACTGCTGAGTCTCAATAATCCCATGGGTTTGCATTTGGAGTAAAGCTTGATTGGCTTGTATTGCCATCCAGTTTAGCTTAACATAATTTACAGTTTCTCAAAGTGGAATCTCGATGATCTTTCCACAGTCAAACTTTTCTTTGATCTTATTGCCAATTCAATCATTTTTCCCTTTTATTTTAATTATTTACATTAGCGGTGCTGAACCTTTTGGCCCCATGGGCCAGATGAGTGGCACAGGGCCAGTCCTCAGGGTGGATTGAGCCCCACACGCCAGGATTGGCCCCATGCCATCTCCACTAGGCCCCAGGAGCTCAGATTGGGCCCTGCACTGCCTCTGCTTGGCTTGGCCCACCCAAATCAGGCCCCATGCTGCCTTTGCCGAGTCCTGTGTGCCCAGATTGGACCCTACACTGTCCCAGCCCTGCACTCCTGGATCGGGCCCTGGGCCACCTCTGCCTGGCCCTGCACATCTGGATCAGTCCTTTGTGCTATCATTGGGCTTCACTTCACCTTAGCCCCACAGGCTTCCCACAGGTCCAGAAATCTGGCAGCAGTGTGCAAAGTGGCAAATAACATTGCCGCCGCTTCCAACTTTTCAGACCCATGGGCCAAGCAACATGGCTTCACAGGCCAGATCTGGCACCCCTGATTGACCCTGCTGCTCTCTTACCGGGTACAGGTTGAATTGTCTCCAATGAGACGTTTTATTTTTCTGATCATGAAAGACTTAAGAGCAGGAATTGGGATATTTAAGTACCTCTCAGAACATCTTTATTCAATAACTTTTAATGCAAAGTTGAAATTTATGTAGTTATGATGAAATCAAAGTGTAATAAATCATTACAAGAAATGTATCACAGCAGCAAAGAACAGTTAATCACTCAGGCAGGTTCAGCAGTGATAAGAGTGGAAAGGGACAGCGTGTCAGGATGTGTTTCTAACTGGAGGCTCCGATCACAAAATAGCACCTCTTTAAACTGGAGGGTCTGATCACAAAATAGCACCTCTTTTTTCTACTTTTTTATTTTCATTATTTAAGCTGCATGGCCTATCATATTAATTTTTTTTTCAACCTGGAGCTAAAATGTGTTGTCTGAAACTTCTTCAACTCTAATTTATTTTCTCTTCAGAGACACCCCATAATAATTGTGAACTCTCAGTGGCCTAAAACCTTTGCCCTCTTTTGCTTCACATTACACTGCCTAATTACTCCTTTTGCCTTTGCTATTTACAATTTCAAGCCCAGCCTGACTCGTATTTAATTCGGCTTCAGAGCTTTTCTAAAATCTCCATTTTATAAGCAATTAATATAATCTTTCTTGAAACCTTCTTGGGCTGTGATCTGTTAAAAAATCTGTTGCAGTCCCAAGGAAGGCTTCTTTTCTTCAAGGATATCAGTGAAAGCATTGTGTTTTTGTTTGAAAGTAAAGACCCCTACATCTGGGGTTATTCTGCTTGGAAAGCAGTCCAAGATCTACATTCTCTTTTAATAAAGTCATCCTTGGAGGAACAATTTATGGCTTTTATATTTTATCCAATACATTGGTTTTAATTTCCTCAGTTTCTTTTTGACTACAACAATGAAACTTTAAAATGATTGTCTTTGTTTTGCTAGGCTCATTGCACCTATACCCTCGTTCCAGCCACAGCGAATGACCTCCTTTGGTCTAGAGGCAAAGGACACCTTTCCTTTCCTCTCCGTGCGAGATCACTTTAGTCTCACTTTCTGTACTGTGCATGGCAGAACAGTTTTCCCATCTGAACAGTCATATTTCCTAGACTACACTCAACTGGGTCCCCCCCAATTTGTTCACAGTCCTGTAGCAAACCTATCGCATGTATTCCAGGAACCCCAGTCACATGCATAGGGCTTCTTTTCCTGGGTGACTTCTGGTCCATCATGGATTTTATGTTTCTAAACATTTCTATGGGTTTCTTGATGACTAGGGTACACAGGGCCATACATGGGGTCATCCCAAACTGAATGCTAAAGTCCCACTATATAGTTGTTATTCATACTATTTGTATTACTGTGGTATTTGGTCATGGACTGGGATCTCCTTATGTTAGGGGTAGTACAAATGAAGAAGAAAGAGGGTTCTTGCCTCACAGAGCTTGTTCTTGACATGAATAGTGATTGCAGTATTTCCCTCACCCCTGGTGATTCTATGATGAATCAGATATAAGGCCTGATTTTTCTTTTCATAGCGGTTTAATACAGGGAAGTGAGTGGTGTAAAATTGAAGTGAGGTAAGGATTCATCCTCCTGCATCTCATGTAGTTAAAGACAACTGATGTTGAACTAATTTTAGTAACACAAATAGAATTGCTGGCTGCTTAGAGCCAATCCAACTATATGCCAGCAACCTCTACAGGCAGGAAGGGAACAGCCATTTGCTCCAATAGCTGAGATGCCCCAGGCACTTGTTTCTGCTAATACCCATTTTTATAGCACACGTCAACCTACTGATCATGTCAATTAATGCCAGTACTAAATAGGAAGGGTCAGATTCTGATCTCATTTACGTCAGTATAAATCAAGAATAATTAAATTATTCTGGATTTGCATGAGGGTAACTGCCATTAGACTGTCATGCATGCAGATGCTCCTGAATGAGTCTATTAACGCTGGTTCACCATTGCATTATTCTAGTTTTATATCGGTGTAACCCCCGGGACTTGGGTTTTGAACCCACCCCATGGAGTGTGCAAACAGGTTATGGAGCAAGGCTATAAAGTGATTATAGTTCCACTGACTTCACTGTGACTTCTTGCATTGAAAAAGGGCTGCAGGATTTGGTCTTACATCAGACTTCTTTTCTTCCCAGTCAGTCACTTGCCTTGCGGCCCTGTCCAAGCCCTTGCATAGAAAAAGTAGCAGCATTTATGAAGCATATTCAAGTCATCACAAAATAGCTGTGAGGAAATACAACCCAATACAGCAGGTTGAGGTTAATTCGAGATATAAAGATGCTCTTAATAAATGAATTTAAAAGAGACCATTTTTCACGTGACCCATTAGGATTTTTTAAACCCTCCTTCCCCTTTTCTTCCGTTCTCTGTTTAAGTCTGTTCCTGGTCAG
>NW_005842030.1:1011767-1012266 GCF_000455745.1 Alligator sinensis | reverse complement strand
AGGAATGCCACAACTAATAATTTTGTTAGAAAGCCTTCCTGCCTGGAAATGATCTCTTCCTAATGGATAGATGATTCCATATGGTTTCATATGTCATAGATGGAGAGAGAACATATTGGACGACTGGCCACATCTGGCAGTTCCTGTTAGTGCCATATGGATAAAAGTGCGACTTCTACTGCATTGTGTATGCCAAGCAAGCCGTTATCTAAACAGGTGCTGCCCCACAGGGGATGCATTTTTATGGTCAGAATTGCAACATTCACGGAGATGAACCATTTTGTGTCCTTTTTCTCCCTGCAATGTGAACAAGGCATTTATATATTACCTGATGCTGCTCTAAATTACTTGGCTTACACTACATTGGCATCCCTCAAATCACACCTCAAGAAAGCCAGAATCAGGCCTTCCCCCTGAATTTTGAATTCATTAGGTTTCTGCCCCCCCCACCAAATTTAGACTTGTTCAGAGGAGCAGACTTGTTTGGTGAGGTGCATAA
>NW_005842030.1:1006161-1011736 GCF_000455745.1 Alligator sinensis | reverse complement strand
CCTACAGTATCGATGTTCAGTCTTTTATTAAGGATCTTAAAACAGGCTGGTTTATGAAGACAAGGGAAATGCAACATCGGATCTTTTTTTTTCCCATTCAAGCTACTCTTATCATGGCTTCAGCCAACATTTTTGCACTCCCTTTTCACTCCATGTCATAATCACTTCTTGTATAAACACATTTCATTTGGGAATGCCTCGAGCAAGCTTTCCTAATATTTGTGAATTAAGGTACCTGTTGACTGATTTATGCAGGCTGTGTGGTTCCTTAGGAAATGGAGCCCAGCACAGTCCATCCACCTGTATAATAAAGCTGGGCAATGTGGAGCTGGAGCAACCAAAGCTGTGGTGGAAATAATCCTCGACTAGATTTTTTTAACTAAGTGACAGATGACGATGCCTAGAGTGTGCTGTTGATTTGTTGTGTCAAAATCATGCCGTGGAATAAGAGGTATGTGAAAAATGAAGTCCCTGCCTATGCTGTTCAGTCCGAAGACCGTTAGCCCATGAGAATAACCAAAGAAAAATGATGCATATAATCTACATTTCAAGGAAGGCACCTAAATTCCTTTATGGATCTGGGCCTAGGTCTCTAACTGCAGGGGCACTTAACTTTTAGTTTCAAAATAGCAATCAGACTGCGATAAGAGCCGACAAAGAAGTGTGTTGGGCTCCATTCTGCTTTCCCCTGGTAGAGCTCCTTTGACTCCTGGGGAGTAAATCCCAGTTTACCACAGGCTAAATGTGAACAGATTTAAACTGAATGACTAAAAGATCAGTGGCTGATCATTTCCTCAATGACACATGCGCTAGATAAAAATCCAGAGCACGGTACAGCTGTTCCAGCTACACAGTGCTAAAATCTTGGTATGCCCATGGAAGTCAAACAGCATGACTTGGCTGAAGTAAAAAGCTGCAGCATTCATAGCATCGTTAGACCTACTGAGCAACCCATTAATTTACTGCAAACCCCACTGATACTACTAGAATAGCACAAGGACGTGTGATTGTGACTCAAGCCTGCAGTCCTTGCCTAATCACCAACCACCTCCAAACTGAATGGTCCATTCCTTTAGGTTATTTGTGCCATTGTTGTCCTATGCTAGCTGTAGTAGGGTTGCAGTGTTGCTGTAGCCATGATGCGCGAGAGATCGTAAGAGGCAAGAATTTTGGGGGGTATATCTTTTATTTGGACCAACTGTACGTTCAGGACTGTTGACCTTAGGATGGGCATTGGGTGTCCAAAAATCTTGTCCCAACTACCACAAAAGATCCTTGACCTTCATCATGCTGGTTAGGCACTTATAGCAGGTTGATAATAAATTAGTTTGACTAGCAAGTCCTTGGCTGTGTATAGAGGTGTGCTGTGCTGTGAGGCATTAAAAAGAAAATCAGAAAGTATGTGATGGAGATTAAAACGATTCTGAATGACTGCATATAAGAATGATCCTTCTTTGTGCCGCTTATCTGCTGTTTGGAGTACCATTACTTAAAGCCCAGCATTTTTTTTTCTTTTTGGTAAGAGAATGCAAGCAACCATTTCAAAAGATGTTGCCTCTCCAAATAAATAAGGCACACAGTTTCAGGTCAGGATGGTGGATGAGACAGAGTTGCACCCAAATGAAAGCTTGTTCATCCAGTAGGCTTTCAAATCCCTCTGCTGAGATAAAGAAGATCAAAGTGTTTAAGCAGGTTGATCCACTACTGAGGGAAATTTAGTGCTGGCAACACAGAGCAGCTGCACTATAGCTGGCATGTCTAAATTCACAGCAGGGAGCTAATTGGTCCATTGAAGAGGTTGGTTATGCAAAAACAGGTCTGAAGGAATGCCTTTTCCATGCACAGAACAATGGAGATCTATGGGTAACTGGTAAAATGCAGATCTACAGTATGCAACATTATCAGGAGGGGAAAAACAGTTCAGAGAGGAAGATAGTGGGGGTGGAAAGAGATGCATCTCTTCTTTTATTCAATTTGTATTGCACAGAAAGAGATCCTTTCAATTTACTCAAGATTAGAGCATTAGCTTCAAGCTCTCCTTGAGACACATTAAATAATGAAATGAAAGAGAGTAGCTCAAAGTCAAACCATAATGTTATTTGTACAGCATATTTTGCGTGTGGATGGAAGGGGGGGAATATTGTAATCAGAGAATTCTGACTTTTTAATTAAAATTGAAATGTTATTTTTATAACGAATGATTAATTTGGGGGCAGGAGAAGTTATGTGCCTTTTTATCCTCTCTCCAGAAAAATCCAGTGAAATATTCCTAGGACAATGATAGCTGCAGCAGTGAAACCGTCGTCTCTGATCAGACTCTTATATGACCCTATCATCACAGCATCAGAGTATCCTGCCCTGTAGGCAGGGTGATTATTGTAGATGCCAGGATAGGCAGGGTGGTTATCGTCTTTCTATCTGGGGGAGGGTGAGGGCATGGAGGGAGGACCAAGATGTAGAGATTAAGTGACTTGCTCCAAATGACAGGGGAAGTTAGTGGGAGCACTGGGAACTGAACTAAGTCGGGACATAGCCACAAGCCCTTTCCCCAACTTCATGAACAAGCTAGGGGTGAAGACAACAGTAACCATTTTGGATCTGGGTGTGAATTCTGTGAGACATTTGCATTCATTCAGACATTGCGTGCTGTCTACTGCTTTCTTACCCCAGGTAACTCTAGAGTGACAAGTGTGTAAGGACCTGGCTGTTGGTATCTTAAGGCACAAGTGTGCTTAGGCACTGTGCTCTCTTAGGATCGGTTCAATAGGAAGGGAATTTGGCCCAAGAGAAACTTCTTATGCGCATGCCTGTGTTTGGGAATTAACCACCTCAATGGCAAAGTCATTGCAATTAAATAAAATGTTAACACAGTCTGTTGAGCCATTATGTTGGGGGTTTGCCTCCCACCATGACAATACCTGATCACACTGATGAAGGCCAGTTTCACCCTTCCCCATGAATGTGCCTATTACCTAACTCACTATGCAGTCTTAAATACTGTCTGTCAGTACAGGCTGCAGTCACATCTGCAGCATAGGGACCTACCTAGGGTGGGCATCCCTTGAAGGGGCAGACAAGGACCACTGGACATAGCTTGGACTCCTTTGTTCCTGAATAAATAGATATATACATCAATATGTACAATAGAGTACATCTTTACTGCGGAGTCAGGCTGGCAACCGTCAGGCTGGCAACCCATCTTCTTTGGATGGAGGGACCTGGCTAAGTCTTTTCTGTACTGTCATTTCTACATTGCCTTCCCACAATTGCTCTGGGTCCTTTAAGAAATGTAGCATCCATTTCAATGTGGGTTTTTTCTCCCCAGTTATCCTAACTATAAACTAGCTCAGTCATTTCCAAGTTTCTACATAGCTAAATGTAAGTCCTGTTCATAGATTGTATTTTGCATTTGAAGATTAGGGGCTTAAAATAACTTTATTAATGATTGTTGCATCTCATTAGGCTTATATAAGCTCGGTACTCCTAAGTGGGTCATGGGGACATCAGAGGTGACTTAACCCTACATCATCCTTCTTCTGCAACTGCTTTGCAAGCAGCTATTCTGTTGATGTCAGTGGCTCAGTGGTGCAAAGGAGAATGTAGAGTTCCAATATTATATGTAAAACATGAAACCATATCAAATAGTCGACCACATGTTCAAGCAGCCACTGGAACTGAAGAACATGATGGAGGTAGCACTCATGCTCTAGGTTTTGATTATGCTTTGCATGCTTTCACCCACTTTTGGAGCGTCTGTTGAATGCAGACGCTCCAGGCTCTCTGACATGTATCCAGTCTGATGCAGTTGATTGCAAACGAAGGACCTGCTGAATTGAATCTGTAAGTTTATTGTGCATGGGAGACAGTAACAATGGTAATCTTAGCAAGGGGCTGGGAGTCAAGAAAAAGAAGGGTGGAGTACCAGCATCGGAGACCTTGAGAAGGGGCAGTTTCTCAACCCTATACCGTTGTCTTGAGTTTACTGCTTATTTGCTATAGCTCCTATAAGCTTCTCTGTGTCAGTTTTGCCAGTGGCAAAAGAATTGGAGTGACAATTGTTCTCCATTGCCAAGAGTTTTAAAACTGTTGGATTATGTTTCACTGTTGAACGAATGAAAAATAGACTCTCGCTTCCATTTAACAGCCTTTGCTAAAGAAACTTCTTGGTGCTAAGCTTTCATTTTATTGTTGGGAGAGTTTGTGTTAAAAGACCTGAAGCTGTTACAGGACAATGATCAAAACAACAATTATAAAAACATCTGTTCTGTAGGTGAAAGCATGTTCTTTCCATATTATGGCACCTTTTAGGCAACATAGCAAGCTAGATTTATTTTTAAAGGCTATTTTTAATGCTAGGTACCAGTGAGCCTAGAGAAATATATTTGACTTATGATATGGGAGAAATATATATTTACCTAGGAGATGAACACCATAGGAAAGAGAATTTTTTTCCATAGAACATGCAGTAGTTGACAAAAAGGGTAAGAGCCAAAAAAAAGACTTTTTTTTCCCCCAAATAGGCCAGGAAAATATTTACTTTGGAGCTGCCACTTCAGAAAAGTGTTTGAATTTAGTGATACGTATTATGAACATTTCAAAGGAAATTTTGCAGGAAGCTCTAAAAGGATTTCTGTGTGCACTGAGAAGGCTTTCTAAACTGCTTAGCAAGCCTTGGTTGGATGGGTATGTTAAATATGACCAACTCCAATATAAGAGAAGAACGCATTTTTGGTTGGATCATTCAGGGAATGTGCATTAATGACCTAGATGCAATGGGCTAAATCCATCCAACAGTAGTGGCTTCATTAAATTGGCTGCCTTTTTGCTTGTGCGGGTTAACCACTTATCTCCAACCTCTGCTTGAGTCACCAATGCTTGAGTATTGTACAGAAGGGCCACCCTCCGTTCTTCTGGGATGGTAAAGCAGTAGCATAACGAGGGGTGGGCAAACAGGATGCCAGGTCCAGGGACCGACTGAGAGGGGTTCCTATATGGCTCTCTTCCTCCAGGAGTCTGGGGCACAGCAGGGGCAGCCCTGAGCTGCCCAACTGTAGGAGCTGGGTGGGCACAGACCCATCCCCAGTGGTGAGTTGAGCAGGGGGTGAAATGATGCCCCTCTGCCCATCCCAGGAGAGTGAGGCCAGAGGCAGCACATGCTTTGCAGTCCCTGCCCTGGGCCTGAACAGGACCCCAGTCAAAGCCAGAGCCAGAGTTTGAGCCGCAACATGGGGTGGGGGGAAGGCAGCAGGGTGGGCAGGTGGAAGCAGGGGCAAGCGGTGGCAGGGACAGGTGCCAGGGAGTACAGGCACCATGCAGGGGAAGGGGGCAGGAATTGGGCATGCACAAACTGTGGGGGTAAGCGGCAAGGGGCAGGGGGCAGGCCACTTGACTCCCCCACAGCCTGCCCCTTCTACCACCTGCCTCCCTGCCTCTACTTGCCTTTCTGCAGCTCTGGAGGAGGAGGGAATTTATGACAACCCTCCAATAATTAGATTCTAGACAGGGAAAATTATAATAAATGTAGTCCGACCCCCTGCCATGGCAGGAAAGAGTACTGGGGTCAAACGACCCCAGC
>NW_005842030.1:999824-1005836 GCF_000455745.1 Alligator sinensis | reverse complement strand
CATAGAGGGGGGGGATCACCTCCTTGGTCCTGCTTGAAATGCATCTGTGGATGCACGACAAGGTACGGTTGGCCTTCCTAGCCGCCTCCCCACACTGCCAAGCCATGTTCATCTTGGAGTCAATAATGACTCCAAGATCCTTTTCCACCTCCATGCTGACGAGAGGGGAGTTCCCCAGCCTGTAGGTATGGTGCCGGTTGTTCCTCCCCAGGTGCATCACCTTGCACTTGTCTGTGTTGAACCCCATCCTGTTCTCCTCCGCCCATCCTTGTAACCTGTCAAGGTCCGACTCTAGCCTGTTGCTCCCTTCTATTGTGCCCACATCCCCCCACATCTTGCTGTCATCAGCAAATTTGAACAGGGTGCTTTGCACCCCCTCATCCAAATCACTGATGAAGATGTTGAACAGGGCAGGCCCGAGGACCGAGCCCTGCGGGACCCCACGGCCCACATCCTTCCAGGCCGAGAAGGACCCATCCACTACCACCCTCTGGCTGCGGCTCTCTAGCCAGTTGGCGACCCATTGGACTGTGTGGGTGTCTACGCCACAGTCCCCCAGTTTCCTAATGAGAACGGGGTGAGAGACAGTATCGAAAGCCTTCCGGATGTCCAGGAAGACTATATCCACTGCTACCCCTGCATCCAATGATTTAGTGACCTGATCGTAGAAGGCCACCAGGTTGGTCTGACATGACCTGCCGCTGATGAACCCGTGCTGGTTGCCCCTGAGCATGCATTTCCCTTGCTGGCCCCTCCTGGATGTGTGCCAGAATAATTTTCTCGAACAGCTTGCCCAGGATCGCAAGCTTGCCCAGGATCGCAATCATAAGCTATTAGACATTAGTTTATGTCTAATATAAGTTAGCATAGGAAATAAAGGGGTCAATGTAGATGTGAATCAGAATTATTACAGATCAGTACGGATCCTTACCATCAAATATATGTACCTGTTTGGCTTCCAGCTATTGTGCTGGAGGGAAGATGGCTGCTGGCCTTGCTCTTTGAGGTCAGGGTCTGGAAAGGAGGAAAGTCCTGAAGAGTATCAGATTGTGACTCTGAAGACTCAGTAGCAGGAATACGTCCCATTCTTAGGGACTGTTTAAAAAATGCTCTGTCTCCACTCATCAGAGCTCAGTTCTTCGCAAGTGACTGAGTAGTAAGAAAATGGCTTTAATTCAAGCTTCCACAATATTGGTATTAACAGGTGACCTTTCTAGAAAGCTTCACAAGCATAGTTCACATACAGTTTGCACTTCAAATTCACCCCTTCCCTGAAGTTTGCGGGTATTTAAAAAATAATATAATATTGCTGCACCTTCAGGTCTGTTCAGTCCACACCCCACATCCTCTCTCCATCTGGTGAACCACTTTGATTTCTCTCCTGTCTGCTAGAATAAGGCATCACAAGGTGGTGTAGTGATGCCGCAGAATCCACTTCATCCTTTCCCAGCAGAATCAACACCTACCAAGGCATAGGGAATTTCAGGCAAATTTTGCCAGCTTTCTACAATAGTCCCCTTGTTGGGTTTCAAAGTACTGTCCTCCCCTTCATTGCAAGCCAAGGACTGATTGTATGGATCACGAGGATGATGATGATAATTATAATAATTTGGGCTGCTGATGATAAAGTGCCTGTTTGTGGCAGAAAAATGCTAGGCTCAAGCCAGCAAGTATTTTTATCAGGGGTTGGATGGATTTAAAAGGAAAAATGTGATCACTTGCAGCATGCTGTGACAGTGAGCAGGACCTGCTCAGTGTGAGGAATATGCTGAGTTGGGAAACGGGGGTCTGCGGCTTGGCCATACCACCAGAGAATTTCCTCCACGCTCCTTTGCTTGGAGCACAGCCATAGGGATCTTTGAATTTATCAGCAATGTTTCCCCTTTCTCCATTAATGGAGAAAAAAAATGTGTGGTGTTATTGAAACAGGTGCTTGCCCCGGGGAGTGCTTTTCAGCCCTGTCCTGTGTGTGAGGTCTCTGCTCCTGCCTGGTTTCCATGTTATGTGGCTAATTCCATGAGAATCGCTTACTGCAGATGGTGATGATGGAAAAAAAAATAGCAAAGCACAGAAATAACCTAAAATAGCAGTGACCGCTTGTTATTAAAACAAAAACCAGTGCAGATAATGGAATAAGGCCTAACTCATCAGTCTCTTTCAATTCAATGACGTATCCTAAGCACATGCTTAACTTGTTGACTTCATTGTGACTTAAGCATGAGCTGAAAGAGCTCTGCTGGGAAAGTGCATGGCTACGTGCTTTGCTTAATGGGGACCATTAACAGAGTTCATAGACATAAGGGGCTGGGAGGGACTTTGCAAGATTGAGTCCAGCCACCCTGCCATAGGCAGGAAGTCAGCTGGGGTCAGATCCCCCACAGCAAGATAAGCAGCCAAGTGTTTCTTAAAGATATCTAGAGCATGTGCTTGCACCACCTCTGGGGGGAGTCTTTTCCAGACCCTGAACACTTGGACTGTAAAGAAGTTTTTCCTTATGTCCAGTCTAAACCGGCCTTCCAGAAGTTTGTGGCCATTAGACCTCATTATCCCTTGGGGAGCCCTGGTGAATAACTGTTCTTCCAGCTCCTGGTGCACCCCCCCTTATATACTTATAGGCTGCCACCAAGTCCCCCCTGAGCCTTCTCTTCTCCCGGCTGAAGAGTCCCATGTCCCTGAGCTTCTCATAAGGCTTGCTCCCTTGGACTTGGATCATGTGGGTGGGTCTCCTTTGAACTCTCTCAAGCTTATCCATGTCCCTCCTGAAGTGGGGGGCCCAAAACTGGATGCAGTACTCCAGCTGTGGCCTCACTAAGGCTGAGTAGAGCAGGAGGATGACATCCCTGGTTTGCTTGAGACGTATCACTGGATGCAAGTCAGAGTTTTGTTCGCTTTGCCAGTTATGGCATCGCATTAGTGGCCCATGTTCATCATGCGGTCAATCAAGACCCCCAAGTCTCTTTCGGTCGTGGTGCTAGTGAGCATAGCGCTGTTGAGCCTATAAGTATGATGCTGGTTTTTCCTCCAAGGTGCAGCACCCTGAACTTCTCTGCATTAAATGCCATCCAGTTACAGACCACCCACCTTGTGAGCCTGTCGAGGTTGGCCTGTATCCCCAGCCTGTCCTCCAGTGTGTCACCTTCCCCCATAGTTTGGTATTGTCTACAAACTTTGCTAGTCTGCGTCTGACGCCCAAGTCTAGGTCATTTTTTAAGATTTTGAAGAGTACTGGCCCAAGTACTGAGCCCTGAGGGACACCACTGGTCACCTTGCACCAAGTTGATTTGCTCCCATCAACTAATGCTCTTTGGTTTTGACCCCAGAGCCAGTTCCCCAGCCACCTTAATGGTGACTCGGTAGGCTAGGTCACTTAAGCCAAAATAGTCACATCTGAGTTAGCCGTCCAAAACCAGTTGAGGCTCTATAAAGAAATGGCCTGATTTTCAGATGTTCAAAGGTCCAGCAAATACCAC
The DNA here is from genome assembly GCF_000455745.1 of Alligator sinensis. Classification (NCBI taxonomy): domain Eukaryota; kingdom Metazoa; phylum Chordata; order Crocodylia; family Alligatoridae; genus Alligator; species Alligator sinensis. The sequence continues at coordinate 1,002,366 of NW_005842030.1, read as the reverse complement.
TGTCCTGAGCAAGTTCTGGGGGAATCTCATGTTTTTAAACATCACTCCACTTTCTGTAGCCCACCCTACTTAGAAAATATTGGTCTGAAATCATCTCAAAATGCAGGTTCCACATAACCATCAGAAGTATGAACAGCTCCATACTAAGCTTTCTGTCCCCAGTCAGGTGTCAGCCTTTGCTTAAGGAGGCCTGCAGTAGATGGTAGAGAATGGTTCAATCTCCAAAAGCTTCACTTCTTTTCTGTGGTTTCAAAGCATCAGTAATTACTGCCATGTCTGGGAGTGTTTTCTTGAAAACAAGACACTTTTCCATTAGTAGCTAAGGAGATGCCACCTTTAACTGAGGGAATGCAGTTGATACGCAATGAGTGCATCTACATGTACAATGAGCATGGCTCAACTAACCCTGGCAGAGTTCGCACAAGAGTCAGCTGCTCCCAGGCGCAGCGTATACACGTGCCATCAGCTGTTTGAGCTGGAGCAGAGCAGGTCAGGGCTGGCAGGGGACTCAGGGAGTCAGCTCTGGGTCACGGTATCAAACGATAGAGGGGCTGGCTGGGGCACGAGGGTGCTACAGTGCAGAGCTAGCCAGCAGGTAGCCCCCTGCACTGTATCACCTTTGTACCCCAACCAGCCCCAGTCACCATCTACACATGCATTTCAATGCACTTAATGACTCCACTTAATGACTTACTGTGTGTCCCAGACAGTACTATTTTACAGCGGAGTTAATTAATTTACTGAACCCTAATATAGGTGCACACATAAGTGGTGATGCTTTATTGTGAAGCCAATTAGTCAACTCTGCAGTAAGGTGCACATGTAGATGCACCCAGTAAGGGTTAATATACACCTGGATGGAACTGAATCGCTAGTCTAGAGGCAAAAAAGCTCCATTGTCCATTTCTAATCCTTCAGTCACAGCTTGACTAGATGGTGCTTCTGGAAAAAAAATGTTTTTAAAAAAAATGACGAAGTCTGGGTTAAAGAACACAGATGGCAAGGAATTGCTCTCTCTCGGTGTGTGATCCCTGATGCAAACTCATTGTTTTCAAAACACTGATCATGAAACCATTTTTATGTTTGGATGCTGTGGAGGGTAGAATTCAATAAGTCAAAATAAATCCTGGCATAATACGTCTGTTACAAATGAAAGCCAATGCACCAAATGTCAAGGTTGCTTGTTTTGATTAATCAATGACTATTACCAATCTTGCTGCTAATATTTGTGAAACAAATGGTAGCGGTTGGAGAAATGCTGATTTGATTGATTTTAGAATTTCAAGTAACTGGGGATTTTCAATGCAGACATGCAATGTATTAGATGTTTAGCACTTAGGGAACACTTAGGACTATTGAAAGCTAGCTCAGCCAGTGGGAATATTTGCTGAATAAGACACTTCTTATTATGACGAAAGATGGCAGGATCTGTTCCAAGGGGAAAATTTTTAAATAAAATTCCCTTTATATTTTTCCATTTACAAATAATTTGCTACCCATGGTAGGTTGAAAAAAATGCCATTCAACTCATAGCAACCACTGAGCTACAGGTTAGGGCAACAATCCTGAAGCCATCCATCCTACATTCTCCCCTTTTCCAATATGGCTTCATTTGAAATTGCCTTTAGGGATGAGCCAGGAGAGCAGGTCAGGGACCGTTTAGAAAAGCTGGACATATACAAGTCCGTGGGGCTGGACAAGATGCACTTGAGGGTTGTCACAGCGAGTCCCTCAGGAGGGCCATGATCTCCCTGAGGCCCCTCGCACCGTGTCAAGGCTGGCCCAAGGCACCCTCTTATTCTCGCCCGCCACGTCTTGCTGGTAAATATAATAGGGAGGCTACCTTTCTCCTCCTTGGGCACGGCTACTTGGGACCTCTGCCCCCATTGGGGCTGGACAAGATGCACTTGAGGGTTGTCACAGCGAGTCCCTCAGGAGGGCCATGATCTCCCTGAGGCCCCTCGCACCGTGTCAAGGCTGGCCCAAGGCACCCTCTTATTCTCGCCCGCCACGTCTTGCTGGTAAATATAATAGGGAGGCTACCTTTCTCCTCCTTGGGCACGGCTACTTGGGACCTCTGCCCCCATGGTTTTCCTGGACTCTTGTGGTCTCCCCGTATGATGGGTGCTACTCGGGCCCCCCCAGCCTTATGGGCTACACGTGGCTCCTACCAACCCCTAATACCACGCCCCAAGCCTCGCTGATGGGATAGACGTTGTCCGGTCACAATACACACCCGCTTTCTCGGGTCCTCTTCTGTAATCTAGCCCACTCTTGGGCCTTCTCCGTATGTTTCTATACTAGTGCCCCTTCCTGGGCTCTCTCTAATACAGTGTCCCTCACTGGGACTCTTGAGGCCCACTCTGGGCCTTCTCTACAATAGTCTAGTCCCCTTTGGGACGTACTCTTGAGCCACCAGTCTTTTAGGCCCACCGCACTGCTAACCTCACGTTTGCTGGGCACACTGTGCTGCTATCCCCTTTTCCTGGGGACCACTGCAGCACCGCCCTTCTCCTGGGGCGCTGTACTGCTAACCCCTTTC
>NW_005842030.1:970212-999271 GCF_000455745.1 Alligator sinensis | reverse complement strand
GCCGGGCCCCCGCGCCCCGGCCCCTGCCCCTTCCCCTGCCCCTGCCCCTGCCCCTGCCCCTCTGGCTGCTAGTAGGGAACCCCTAGCCTGGCCTTGGCTCTAGGCTTTATAGGAGCCAGGCCCTGCCGCCTCAGGATCAGCTGACTCTCATTAGTTGCCCTGGCAACCTGCAGCTGTGCTCATTATCTCTGCTGAGGCTTTTCCCCAGCAGTTCTCCCCTCTCTAGGAGCGGGGCAGCGAGGTGTGCCGTGACAAGGGTGCTGACAGAATTGGCCAATGTGAGTGCAAAGCCACTGGCAATTATCTTTAAAAACCTGTGGCAGTCGGGAGAGGTCCCAGATGATTGGAAAAGGTACCCATCTTTAAGAAAGGGATGAAGGAGGACCTGGGGAACTACAGCCCAGTCAGCCTCACCTCAGTCCTGGAAAAATCATGGTGCAGGTCCACTAGGAACCCATTTCTAAGCACTTGGGGGAGAAGAAAGAGATTAGGAACAATCAGCCAGGGGCAAGTCATGCCTGACCAACCTGATTGCCTGAGTCAATGATGAGATAACTGGCTCTGTGGATGTGAGGACAGGAGGGGGTGTGATATACCTTGACTTTGGCAAGGCTTTTGATGTGGTCTCCTACAGCATTCTTACAGACAGGCTAAGGAAGTACAGGTTGGATGAATGACCTGTAAAGTGGATAGAAAACTGGCTGGATCATTGGGCTCAAAGTGTAATAATCAAGCGCTCAATGTCTAGTTGGCTGGTCTGAAGTGGAGTGCCCCAGGGGTTGGTCCTGGGATCAGTTTTGTTCAATATTTTCGTCAGCGACCTGGAAGTTGGGATGCAGTTCACCCTCAGCAAGTCTGCAGATGACACCAAGCTAAGGGTAGTAGTAGGTACATTGGAGGATTCAGAGTGACCTAGACAAATTATGGGGTTTGGGCCAAAAGAAATCTCATGAGGTTCAACAAGGACAAGTGCAAAGTCCTGCACTTGGGATGGAACAATCCCATGCACTGGGACAGGCTGGGGGTGACTGGGTGGGCAGCGGCTCTGCAGAAAAGGACCTGGGGGTTACAGTGGACAATAAGCTAAATATGAGCCAACAGTGTGCCCTTGTAGCAAAGAAAGCTAAAGGCATACTGGGCTGCATTAGTAGGAGTTTTGCTAGCAGATCAAGGGCAGTGTTTCTTCCCCTGTGTTCAGCACTGGTGAGGCCACATCTGGAGTACTGTGTCCAGTTTTGGACCCTCCCTACTACAGAAAGGATGTGGACAAATTGAAGGGAGTCCAGTGGAGGGCAACAAAACTGGTTAGGGGGAATTGAATAGCAGCCTTCAACTCCCTGCAGGGCAGTTCGAGAGAGGATGGAGCTGGACTGTTCTCAGCAGTGACAGATGACAGAACAAGGAGCAATGGTCTCAAGCTGCAGCGAGGGAAGCTGAGCTTAGATATTAAGAAAAAGTTTCTCACTAGGAAGGTAGTAAAGCACTGGAACAGGTTACCCAGAGAGGTGGTGCAATCTCTGCCCTTGACTGGGGTGATCAGACCCTTGACTGAGGTGATCTAGTTGGGGCTGTTCATGCTATGAGCAGGGGGTTGGACTAGATGTGACCTCCTGAGATCCCTCTAACCCTTATTTTCCATGAGTCTGTAAGTCTATGATTCTGTAAGTGACTTGCCAGTGTTATGCAGAAATGCTATAGCAGAGCTTTGAAATGAGCCAAGAGCTCCTGCTTTAGGCCCATATTGAATTGCAAAGTCTTCCTTCTTCCTTCAAAAGAAAAATAATGGTGGGGGATCTGCTGGCAAAATGCTGTTTCTAATGGGAAAGATCACTCTGTTAAAGGAATCTGTTTTGTTCTTGTAAAAGCTGTTTGGGATGGTGCTGGATAGCAGTTGTTAATCTTAAGTGCCAACTATTATTAGTGTCTTGTCAAGAGTCACTAGCTGGATGGTCTCATGAAAATGAGGTAGAAATTAATAGGAGAACAATTTCAAAAATCATGCAAAATTGGTTTTTGATAAGGTTTTGGTGGAGCTTACACTATGCCACATGATGATTTATGACATCTGGAATCTCACTATTACTGTAATTAACATTGCTGGATGCTTCCTCTTCAGAGGAATGTTAATCATAATAGTGGAAATAGAAGTATTATTGCAGCTATGCATCAGCCTTCGTCTTTCATATTGAGTCCAAGGTACAATATGAACACGCAGCTGTAAGGAGCATTCATATTGTACAGATAGATGAATGTGCACCAAAGGTAAAATAACAGAATTAATATGAGCCAGCAGAACACGTCTGATTCATAGCATCGCATTTTCCCATTTTGCTCTAAGGTCCTGATTGTTCAGGCTTTTTAAACCAAAAATAAATTATTGCAATGTATTTGCTAATTATACTATACTGGAGTTCTGTGTAGTATAAATTGCAGCAGTGATGGATTTAGATGAGGTTTCTTAGGCTTATTTTTAGTGATTCAAAGAGAGTTCAGCTCTAGCTGGGTCTCATTTACAAATCTAGAGGGGGGAAAAAAAACCCCTATGCATAATTATTTCTCAAATTTTGGGAACAATACTCTTCATAAACTTGGTGTTTTATAAATCTTTCAGCACTTTGTGTGTTATTGGAAAGGGGAGAAGCCACAATTCATACTAATATTGGTGTGTTTAAAAAACATGATGGGTATTTGAGGCATTTGTGAAATTGGGTTCCTCAAACAGCTCCCAGTTGTTTCCAATTCTGCTCTCGCTGTTTTTTGAATCCTGCAGCGTTCCATTATTCTCTTGCTTAACCCGTGATTACCTTCTCCTTCAGAGCTGATGCATCTTCACACGCCTTTTTGTTTGCTTCTTTCTCTTTTTTTACTTGCATAGTCTTTTTATGCAGTGCTGGATGGTCCGAGAATATTTTAAAGGTGATTAGGAAGTTTCAATTAACATTTCTTTAAGAAAAAAAAAAACCTGAACAGCTGCAACAGCAAATGATTTCATTGGAAAATCCATTTGTGACTTTTTTCTCTAGACATGAAAGATTCTTTTCTGTACTCACCATTAAGAGCTGCCCTATACCATCCTTGCATTTCTAGGATTTAACCTGTATCCAGACAGATTGAGAGATGGTTTCCATATTCCTTTCTTCTTGAGAATGGAAGTATGGTCCTTTTTTTAAGGCACTGATTTCAAGTTGTGCAGATCTGCCTTCAAGACACTGCTAAAATACAAACTTCCTGTGTGATCCTATTTCAGTTCATTAGTATTTAAGCACTTAATGCACACCACATCCAAATGAACAGGTGAACAATTAAGAAGGTAAAGGGAAGCAGAGTTACCACCAGTGAGTTCAGGTTGGTTAATCCCAACTGTTTTGTATGTCCACTCCTGGTTTGCTTTTCATGATTAAAACAGTTAATCCAGGTAGTAAATGATCATCCTGTAGCTTCCACTTGCTGTGGGATAGTGTGGTCAGAGAAAACAGTTAGAGGGGATTTCACTAAACTTGAGTAAGTCCCTCTTCTCCATTTGTTTCATCTGTCCATACTTTTAAATGCCCAAATACTTTTGAAGTGTCTCCTGTGATGGATTTTGTCTGTGAAGGGCAGTTAATATTCACCTCCTTACCTCCTTACCTCAACAGGTGTATGTGGGCAGCATGGTAGGGCATTTATACACATACTTTTTTGTCCTGCAACACACTGGTGATCCACCGCTTTGGAGCAGGCTCAATTAATCAAGTCTTCGCACGCAAGCTGAGGCGAACTGCGCTGCGCCACGTGTAGTTGTATAAGCAGCAAAATGCATGTCAGCGTGCAAAAAAAAGTGGCGGTGCCCTTCTGAACTAAAGCACCTCTGATGTGTTTTAGTTCAATAGTGCGCCGCCACCATTTTCTCAGCAATGACACGCATTTCGCCACTTATACAACCGCAAACGTCTTATACAACTGCAAGCGTTTTAAAGCTTCTAGCGCTGCAGTGCTTGCATATGTAAAAATGCCCTGAAAGACTGTAAGAAATGTGAATACTATGCAGCATCTCACTCAGTGAGCTATTCTTGTGACTGATCGTCTCTTCTGCCTCTGGCTTTCCAGTCTCTGAAATGAACACCAGAAAGGAGACTGGAGATTAATTCAGATTGCCTTCGATAGGGACTCTGTGAGGCTAATTAATAACCATCCACAGGACCATTAACAAAGGGTAATAATAAATGAAAATGTATTGGAATCTAGGAGTTGTCTAACAGGGAACATTAAGGAGTGGTCCTGTGTCCAGTCATCTTTAACATCTTCATTCATTAGTTAGGAGTGGAGTGTGGGGGAGGAGAAGTTCATCTTAATTAAAATCACAGATGATTCCAAATTGGGTGTCACTGCATTAATCACTGAGGGCAGATTATACAAAAGGGACCTAGAGAGATTAGAAATCTAGATAGGAATTGGCAACATGAGATATAGGTGGAAGATTTCAAGCTAATGCTTATAGGGGAGAAACAGTCCTAAATAGATACAATGAAAGGCAGGGAAGATAAGGTTGGAAGCATAAATAGGAAAGGGAGCCAAGGGACATGTAATTTGGAGGAGATGGATGCCTAGGAGAGCGTTCAGTCTGATGTGGCCTCAGTCCCTGGTTTGTGAAAGAGTAATCAAGGCTACTAAGAGCCAGCTCCTCAACCGGATTAGGGGGACCGTAGGTGCCGAAGTCAGAGAGACCAGGCATGTCTACATGAGACGTTTACTGAGGAGCTGACTAAAACATCAGCATCTACACGTGCAACTCTATTAGTAAACTAATTCACTCCACTGCAGGATAGTACTGTTAGTAAAGTACTCTGCCGCAACGCACATGTAGACAGGGACTAGGGTGGCTGGGGCATGAAGTGCTACAGTGTAGGGGCTACTTGCCATCTAGCCCCACACTATAGCACCCACGTGCCCCAGCCAGCCCCTCTGTAGCATGCACTGCCCCAGCTCAACGTGTTGTAGTACTGGGTGCACCTGTGGATGTTGTGCCCGGGAGCAATACACTCCCGCGCGACCTGTGCTGGAGTTTATTCAGCTGCCTTAATGCACATGTAGATACACCCACTGTTTCATAAAAACCCAGTCTAACCTCTTGAAAGGCTGTGGTCACCTAAGATTTTGTCAGTGAAGTTACTAATGATTTTCAACTGCGTGTGCCCAGCATTTTCCACTATCTTGACTGAGCTGAGCTGAGCATCTCAGACCTATCTCTTGCCTAAGGCATTTGGGGTTTTGGGGTCCCTGTACCCAGATCCCCAAAAGGAACCATTTCTGTAGGTGAACTCAGAGCACGAGGGACTGCTTATACATTTAAGAGTCTTGTGCATTTAAGAGTCAGTGCATTAATGGTGTTGGGAGGATGTGACATAATCTATGTCTGCCCCCTTCCAGGAGATTGCCTTCAACATGAGGCTGCCAAGTCAGGCTTTTTTTTCCCCTTACTTCTCCTCTGGCCCCATGAATCCTGCATTCCTTTTAGACCATGGCCCAGGTTCACTGGAAGAAGTGGGGAGTTTAGAGGTTGCTGGTTAGGGCACTTTTCTAAGAGGGTGGGAGTGACAGGTGTGAACCCCCACAGGTCAAGGAACACCTAGGATGCAGACCTACCGTTTCCTGGACAGATGTTGCAACCTTTAGGCTGTTCCATGAAAGACGGGTAATAGCAGCCTTATCTACATTTCAAATAAAAAGCGTTCCCCAGGAACAATCTAGGTGCTTGAATATAGGCAAGGATGTGAATCCCATTCTCACAGAGGTGCCTAACCCCAGGTCAGCGGTGGGATGTCAGACATTCCCCTCTCTTCAGAGTTTCTTGTTGGCTCTGGTTTTTTAACTGTTGGCAATCTCACGCTTAAGCACCATATTGGAAGCAGAAATCAGACAGAGGACCAAGGGAGATGTAAGCTGGAGGAGATAGATGCCTAGGACAGTGGTCCTCAACCTTTTTTGTACTGGGACCCATTCATAGACATTAGCCAGTCCCAATCCAGTGCCCCTCACTCCCAACCCACTGCCCCCAGACCCCGCCCCCCAATGTATGGGGCAAGGGGTGTGAGTGTGGAGCAGGGGTAGTCCCAAGCAGCCCCTTGCAAGCTGCGACTCTGACAGCCTGCAAGGGAAAAGCCATGGTTTTCTATGTTTTTCTCCTTTGAAGTAGAATGCATTTTTAAAGTGTGTTGATCCATTTTTAAACCTTGTCTGCCACCCTTTCATATATTCCTGCAACCTGATTTTGGGTTGTGACCCGCAGGTTGAAAAACGCTGGTCTAGGCGAGTGCTCGGTCTGATGTGGCCCATTCAGCTGTAAGGGGACTTACGGTCCTTAACTTAGGTTTGTGAACTGCACTTCTGCAGTGGAGGCCTAAAGATGTTGGTGCTGAGTCTCACCATGCTTTAGTCCTGTTTTTTGGATCTGGGCCTAGGTTTGGCACAAGCTGACAATGTGATATGGAGACATTTAAAGTCAATGTGGTTTTGGTCTGTAGATGCAAACAGCGAGGAGGTGAAACCCTGTTCCTATAATCATCTGGTACCACCTCACCTGCAATATTAAATTTAATTTCAGGTACCTTGAGGGTAGGCCAAAAAAACAGCAAGGAGACAACATTTGCCAAGATGAGAGGAATATAAACAGTGAGACAGGGCAGGAATTATTGAGGGGCAATCAGGTATCCAGCCAAATTAATTGAATTAAGTTAAAAAGTGAAATATTTAAGGTGGATATAAGAAAAATCTTCCATGCAGGGAAAACTATTAGCCTGTGAAATTGTCTTTGGATAAAAGAAGCGGTTTATGACATTGCTGAGGATACTTGAAACCAGACTAGACCAAGTGCTAGAGTGCTTTAAAGCAAAGTCCTCCTTTGGCAAGGGGATGAAGATTTTCTCTGAACTCTGGGTTTACCCTGTGATGCTTTAATAGCTGGAAAAATCTTGTAATGATCATGGTTGGTATTGACAGTCATTTCTTTACATATGATGTACAAATTAATCTAATGTAATCCCAATGGTAACATTTATACCAGCAATCACAATAGCATGCAAGACTAGCATTATATGATCCAGATGGCTAATAAGTAGCTATTTTTAATGCTTGACTTGCACATGATTAAGATTAGTTAAATATTGCTGACTGTTTTTATGCACATCTTTCAACAGGTAGACTGAGATTAACACATGTCCAGTTTGAAATTGCATACTTCAAGGAGTATTTGATGGATTATTCCTAGATACTTCAAAAAGGTAAATAATAAAAAAAGGCTGATCATTAATTATTTCTGTTTTGTGTTGTTGGGTTGGGTTTGCTCTATGGTGTATTTCAGTTTATAATCAAATAATACGGTGTTACTGCAATGTTTTCATTTTACGATATGATAATTTCATGTTTTTGTACAAAATTCTCCAACCAGAAAGGGGGAAATGTGTGTAATTTTGCCACTTTCTCTGCTGCCGGCCTGTTTGTCACAGTCATATTTATTGCCTTTAGTACTGTTACATTTGAGTCCTATTTATAGACCAAGACCCCACTGTGTTAAGCACTGTATAAACAGAAAATGAAAAGATGGTCACTACCCTTTGCAAATGTTTATGGGGAACTGTGGGCAGTGGTTTCTGGCATCATGAAGGTGCGAACAGACTTTTTAATGCTGGATGAGGGACAAGCAGATTTGGATGTGCTGTGAAGGGCTTTGAAGGTAAACAAATGGCATTTCTGTTGGGTCCGGCAAACAAAGAACAGCCAGCAGCAGGATATCTAGTGATGGTGTCAAAAGAATTGGGCCAAAAAATTATCCTTGAAACTCAATCCTGGATTGATATTAGCTGGGGAAGTTTGCATTGCTCAGGTGAAAGGGGAGGGTTTTGCAGTAATGAAGACATGCATGATGAGAGTTTTAGCTGTGCAGTCATATGGAAATCTGTGTTTTGGGAAATTATACAGAAAGAATATTCAGGTATTACACACAGCCCAGGGATGGAGATCCAAAAGGGTCTGAGATGGGTCTAGGGTTGAGGGAGACAAAGAGCTCTGTTTTAGCCATGTTGAGCTACAGGTTAAAGGCATAAACCATGAAGAGATATGGGAAAGAGAAGCTGAGATTTTATTTGGGACAGAAGGAGATAGGTGTGGAAGGGAGGATGTGGTTTTGAGAGTCGTTCTCATGGAGTTAACGGTTTGTGTTGTGTTTCTGGATTAGGATATCCAGAGATTAGGTGTGGAAAGATGAGAGGAGATACAAGAGAGAGCCCTGGGGGGACCTGCGCTGAAAGCTGGAGGGGCAGGAGGAGCTGTTGTATGAGACACTAGAGCTAAGAAAGCATCGGAAGGAGATAGTCACAAAAACCAAAGGAGGATCTGATTTCCAGATGCAGCAGCCTGAGCATCTCAATAGAAGGAAGTAGGCAAGTAAAGGAGGAGGAGGAGAACAGAGAACTGAATCAGATAAATTGAAGGATTTGGCTAGAAGAGATTTTGGCAAGATTTTTTTTTTAAGTGCAAGGGGTGGAAGCTAGTTGAGAACTGGTCTAAGAAATTGGAGGCAAGGTGCTCCAGAGAGTCCTAGAATAGAAACAGTTCAGTCAGTGCGCTTGGAGGTGAAAAGATAGTGGAGGGGTAGCTGGAAAAACAGGTTGGGGGGGGGGGGGTCAAAGACTTTTTTTCTGAGATAGGAGAGGTTAAATTTTTTGTATTACTGAAAGGAGAGATTAACGAGAAAAGCAGAGAGGGGATGAGAGTTGATGGGAGGGATATCAGGAGACAAGCTGAGATGTGGGTTCAAGGGCAAATGGGAGAATTTGGATGGGGAGAGAAAAGAAAAAATGTCAGTGCTTATGGCAAGGTAGACAGGGATTGCAGAAGGGGAAAGGAAGATGAGAACAGGGGAAGGGGAAGATCAGGTTGAACTTTGCCATTTTTATATTGGTAGAAATGGATGAGGTTGGGTATGAAGAAAGAAGTGGAGAGAAGGGAAGGTCTGAGGAATGAGTGAAAGAGGTTTCAGAGATTGCAGGTGTGAGATTTGATTAAGCTGGAGAAGTAGGCCTGCTTAGGAAAAATGGTAGAAATGGAGGAAGAGGAAATGAGCTCCTAATGGAGGTGGTTGGACTAGTCAGGGAATCTCCTCCGGGGAGGCTTTGCAGGGTGAGAGCAGAAACAGAGGAAGCAGATGTTGTGGGGGATCCAGGCCTGGGACTGGAGTGGACAAAGCTAGCCTTGCAATGGGAGAGAGGGGGGAAAAAGTTGGGAGTGGAGAAGAGTGAAGAAGAGAGAAATCAGAAACTGGATCAGTGGAATAAGCAGGCTGGCCTAGACAGACAAGGGCTGTGAGCACACAAAACAGTTTCATCACTGGCAGACTGGCAGTCCTAGAAAGACTGAGTAGCTGGGCGTGGGGGCGGGGAGTAGCGTTCAGTAAGACCTCATGAGAGTGAAAAGAGAATTTATAAATTGGGTTTTTAAGATTCCCACCTCAGCTATTGAAAACAGGGATAACATCCTTTAAATTACTGCATGGAAGGGCCAAATCCTGAAGTCCTTACTCCAGATCAACCCTTACAAAGGCAAAATGCTATTGATTTGAATGAGGGGTTTCCCGAGTAAATAATAAAAACAAATTACAGGCCTTTGAATTTTGACCAAATCCTCTTAGAAGCCAAGTTCTCCCCGTACCTTCGCATTCTGGTTTCATAGGTTCATAGATGTTAGGGTTGGCAGGGACCTATTAGATCATCGAGTCCAACCCCAAATTTGTTTGCAGAATTTGGGTGGTGGTAGTCAAAAAAGTCAGGGGATCTTCAGTGCTCAGGACCTCCTGAGCTATGTTTAGCACCTTGCAGGATGAGGTTGTAGTTCATTTTGTTTCTACTTATGTTCCACCAGGGAGCCTCCAGCTTTATCTGTGCCTCTGTGGAGTGTCCTTGGACTCTGGGAGAAATCCTGGCCTAATAAAATCAATGGCATGAAGCCAAGATCTGACTATACTGCTATGAATTGTTTGCATTATGGTCACATCTGGAGTCCTCAGACAGGACGGGGCCCATAGTGCTAAGAAATATACCCACACCCATGGAAAGAAGGAAGTCCCTGGCCCACAACTGTGACAATCTGAGTAACCCTCGAAGACCTTTCCTCTGGCAAAGGCACCCACATGCTTGTTGCAATTTTGGTGTTTCAGACAGTATTTGTATACTCAAGGCACCATCTCATTTAACATAGCCCAACAGCGGTAACAGCTTGAGGTCGCCAACAAGCTTATCAAATACATAAGGCTCTGTTTAAGCCGCCTGGGCCCTTCCTCAGCCATTAAAGTCAGTTTTGTCCATGCTGAGTGGCTGAGATAGCCAAACTGGATTTTCATGCCTCACTTGTTAACCTATAACTTTTGAAACTATGCAGCCAGAGGCTGCAGTAGTTCCTCCAGCTTCCACAATGCGACAGAGGATGTTATGGAAAAGGAGCACTCAGGTCCTTAATGTAACTTTGGGGAGCTCACCTGATGAAAAGCCAGTTATTTGAAAGAAAGGATGGGCTTAGAGTCTGGGCAGTTCTTCATCCTGGCAGCAGTGGTGCATGGGGCAGCAGCATGGGGGCTGCTGTTCTTGCACTTTCCCAGGTCGACACCTGGGCATGGTACCCCAGCCACCCCTTCTCCCACTTACTTACTATCCTGCTTACAGTTAACACCTTAGCTTGTGCTTCAGTAGATCTGGGGTCAGTGCCTGGCCCTGCTATAAATGCCTTTCAAGATCATTGACAAATCACTTAATGCTTCTGCGCCTCAACTCTCCATCAATAAAGTAAAGGGCGCTTCTACTCTTTCACCTGCCTTGCCAATTTAGACGATACGGTCCTTGGATCAGCTGCTTCTTGCTCAGCGCATGTGCAGCCCCTAGCACAGTGGGATCCTGATTTTGGTAAGGCCATTAGGGCCCCTATAGTCTTTTACCATAATGAAGCTAAATGTACGGTGTCTTTTTTGGGATGTTATACATGGAAAGTGAAATGCTTATAAATACATAAAACATTTACAAAGGGGGAGGGGGGGCCCTGAAAGTTGTTAGGCTGAATATACAGAGCTGTTTAAACTGTTGCAGGATTTTGTTGACTTGCAAGATATAATGGGAGCGATAAGCCCATGCCAGTGCTTTAATGACCAGGGCTGTGCAGCGGTTGAACATAAATAACAGGAGTCTGTCTCACAAAACTCATCACTACGCTGGCGTATGATGGCCAGGAGTTCATTATTTATTTATTCTTTTGGGAGGAACCACTTTCTGGTATAAGGAATTCATTTTGTTTCCCTTTGTAATAACACTGATCACCAAGAATTAATTGAGCACTCAGAGCCTGTCAGACAGATATATTCGCATATCTGGCCCGACAGAATGAAATACAAAACATGACGGGTCATGGGTTGCAGGGGTTTACACTAGCTAATGTGGAATGAAGCCTTATATTTCTAATATTCTGGAAGTGCATTTAGGCTCCACAAAACCGCATTTTCTGACAGGTCTAATTGCAAGCATTTTGGGGGAAGAAGAGGTTAGGCAATTATTTTAGAAATGATTTGAAAGGGCGGGGAAATAGAGTGGTAACAACGATCAGAAATAGAGGCTTTTTGTCCCCTCTCCGTGATGAGTAGAATGGAATAGCATAACCAGGCAACAGCCTACAGGAGACCGAATGGGAAACAAAGTCTTTAAAATTATGCAAGCTGTAAATTATTTTGGGCCAGGGAATGTGACATAAGCTGTGCTTGCAAAGTGCTGCGTGCATTCCCATTTCTGATACGGATGAGTTTTGGCTGATGACTGATCATTCATTTTCATCGTAAAACTGAACATTTCTATGAAAGCAGAGAGAAGGAAGGTAAGGTCCTTTGGACGTAGGTAACCAAACCAACTAGAGGAAATATGGTTTGAGGTTACTGCTTTAAGCACCTGCTCACTTGTGAGAGAGCAAAATGCATTGCTGAGTTGCTGGGTGCGTCTACACATTGCCCTAAGGCAATGCACTACATTACATATGGCACGGTACAGTGACATAGCAATCACGTGTTTCTACACGCCATTGCCAGCTATGTCGCCATAGCAATGCACTCCCTGGGTATAGCAAACCACTACGACGATGTAGTGGCAAAATCTACCTGTGCGCCACATGCATGGCACAGTAACTGCCCATACTGTGCCATGCTTTAGTATTTCAAAAGGAAGTACTAAAGAACCACGCCGTAGCAATGTTGCCGTATGGCAACATGTAGACATGGGTACTGAGTGGTAAGCAAGATCCCTGATGGCATCACTGGGGAACCATAAGACACCCCTAAAGGGGTTGGCCAAAATGGTAACTGCTGCAAGAGAGACCCCAGGCCTTCTCCACCTGTTACCTCGTGGAGAGAGGCATCAGCTGCCCCACCAGTTTCTCCCTGTAGAGTAGACATTCTGCCTGGTTCTTTGAAGGTACCACCATCCCAAAAGGCACTGGTCTCATTATCAAGTCCACCAAAAAGCAAGAGACACCAGGTTTGTCCCATGTGCTGAGCTGGCGGGAAGAAATGTCTATGCAGTGGCGTCCTTGTGACTGTACAGACTTTAGCACATAAAAATGAGTCGGGATGTTGAAATAAATAGGAATGGTCTCCAAGGGCAATTCCAGTAAAAAGAAAAATGCCTCTCAGGAAATAGAACATCTTCCACAATACATTTTGGCTGAAATGTCCCTTCACACCTCAGGCTCTAAAGTTAAGCAAGTAAATGAAAGTAGCCTGATTTTCAGAGGTGTTGAAAGATGATGGGACCTATTGATGCCACTTACAGCTCTTTTAAGAGGATTCTGCCAGGTATTTTGGTCACGTGGTACCACAGTTTGATTTTTGGTGTGTTCTTTTATAGTCTTTTTGTCCAGCTAATTCAGGACTTGCTAATGGATGTGTAGATCTTATTTTTCTGTTCCTCACATCCCCCTTTTCCAAGCCCTATTCTGCTTCTTTATCTCACCTACCTCTTGACTTTTGCCTTTTATCCTGTGAAATCTTTCAGATGGGGACTGTGATTTTTCTGTATATTTGTACGGCACGTAGCACTTAGGGGTCCTCATGTGTCTCAGCCTTCCACATGTTGTAGCAAGGTCTGTGTTCAGCAAAAATGATAATAGAAAGGCGTTCATTATTTTACTAGGCACCTTACTTTAATCCAGCATTTAGAGAAAGTGTGGTCAAACATGTTCTGTTTATTACAGTCAATTTATATTAATTAAGCATTAATGAATTGCTGCTGTTTTTTATGAAGCTCTGTATTATCAATTGCCTAAATAACTCTTGCAGCTTGGGTTTGAGATATTTGAAGAAAAATGAAATCGGCTTATCCCCTTGACTACTTTTTGCTGTCGAGTACATCTGTCTCCTTGCTCTCCTTAGAAGAAATGGATAAAATGGTTGGAATGATATAATTAATAATCTGATCATTTGAAACAGTCTAGAAGCCAGAAGGTAACACGAGGAAATCACCCACCCCATTTGTATGCTGTCACTCAATCCCTTCTCTACAGTTTAGGTGTCTAAGTGGATCCTAACCTTATCTCCGGCCCCATTTGTTTCTCTTTTGCCGCTTTGTGGCGAGCCTAGTTCAGGACACATTTTCATTCCTCCTGTTCTGACAGGCAAAGGATATGATTTCACACCCTGCAAAGAACTGACATATGACAGTGATGCAGGGGCAAAGATTCAGTCATTTTGTTGTTTGGGAAAAGAGATCACTTCACACTGGAGCATAGGTAATAGGCTTTCCACGTTAAACTACACATGTTGCTCAGTTAATAAAAAAATCTGTGGGCAGTATCCAAATGAAATCTTTACTTTGGGGATAATATTTAGCCTGTGTCCTCCTGGATTGAAGAATAGTTTATACGTCCATGACAGCTTCTATCTTGGAAAACCCAATGTGATTCATATGCATAAATAAGAATTTCACTCCACGGGAAGCAGAAATGTTACTATGCCCCATACTCTCTCCATGAGGAATGCAAAGGTACAAAAGCCGAAGATCATATAGCACTGTGGTGGCTAATATGCTAAGACAATTCAGGTTTTCATATGCCCTTTATTTACCTTTGGCAGGGTGATCTCTCCTGCCGTTAGATAAGTAAGGAGAAACCTATTTCAGTGGCCTGTACTATTAAGAGACCTATAGTAGTGGCCCACACTGAGCTAACGCAGCTGGTGGATGCAAGGCATTCAACTGGTGGTGAACGGTCACCAGATACTTTAAGCACAATGTAGACAAGTAGATTGGCAGCTGTTGCATCCCGTGTCCCCTTTCTGGCTCTCCCATTCATTGCTATTTATCTTTGCCACTTGATACCCATGTGTAGATCCCATTAGCTTTGTAGAGTTCTCCTAGGGTAGAGGCAAGTCTGAACTCCATTGTAACCCAGCCAAAGATAATGTTTGTTTAAGCTTCTAGATGCAGACTGAAAATCAGTAGCTCTTCCTCGCTCTCTAATTTTGATTGACTAACACAGCCTGTGGTGCCATGTGCTACCTTGAAAGGGTCTCTGCAAGTCCTGGCTTGTAATAGGCAGTTGTGGAATGGACGGCTGATTTCATTACAGGTCTCAGTGGGAGCTATGTGCATGCAACCAGGGAGGATAGTGATCCCTTTTTGCTTTTGCTTGTCTGTGTCAGGGCAAACCCATCTAATTCACGCTGGAGCTTTCAGATGCTCTCTTTGGCTGGGGCTAGACTTGATTTAATTTACAGCGTCTAATTAGATGTTGATGGATGGGGTTGGGGAGGGGGTGAAATATGCTTTGGGGCATGCGAGCATCAGTTACCAGTTTGCAGAAGAGCCAAAAATGTTTTAGTACAAAGGAGATGAGGCTTTTTGATTTAATATTAATAGTAATTTTAATGTGTATGTGACTTTGTTCCCGACAAGGCTTCTGGGGAAGTTTATTTTCTGCGTGCTTTCTGATTTACATTAAGCAGCATGGCTTTCCTAATATAATTGTTTTAATTATTTAGTAATACAAGGCAACAATTGAAAATAATAGGAGGTTTCCTGATATGCAAGGGGCCAGTTTTCAAATCTGGTGAAAGTGAACTACAGGATCTATTCTTAGCTAGTGTAGGCTGGGCTCCCTGATTGCAGTTAACAAAATACATCAGCACATGCTTAACTTTGAGTGCATAAGTAATCCTAATGACTTCACTTGGATTATTCCCATGCTTAAAGTCAAGTGCATGTTTAAATGTGGCTGTCAGCTGTAAGTCCACATAGCCCAGAGGGTTTCCTGGTCCATGACTAGGGCTTCCAAGTACATGATAATGATGTAACCACTCTTGAAGTGTGTATTAAAAGACTAGATGTGGTCTCTGTCAAAGAGAAAGAGGTAGAGTGCTTCATCGTGGAATTTTCATTTCCATTGAAAAAGAAGGTTAATTGGAAGATGCAAGATTGATGGACATGAAGTGTTACAGCAGGAGTCAAAGAAAATCCAGGGTATAAAAAGCATCAGCACAGGCCCAATTATGTGTGGTGCATTGGGATCTCTTGGCTGTGTCAAGAGCTCTGTGTACATTGGAAATTTGGGTTTATTATAAGCTCATGGACCTTTCAGAAGCTAACAGTGAAAGGCACCTCTAAAACACAGATGCCTTGCTCTGTATTAGTGACTGTACATCTCCCAAATAGGAGATCCCACGTAGCGGAGGGAAAATAACAACATAACAATAAGTAATCAGCTAAAGTCAGTGTGATAGTGGAGCTGGTCAGCGGGGCTCATTACAGGCTGAATGCTTTGCTGGATTGCATGCTGCATTATTTGGGGTAAAACAGATACCGTGGGCCTGATTTTCCTCATGCTTGCTCAGGTGTTGTAGAGCACCCGTATCATTGTTTCAATGATTTTAATTGATTGGTCAAAACGGACACTCTAACTCGGCTAAAAACATATCCTGAACTTTTGAGGTGAACGCAGACTGAACCTGACCTTGTATTTTTTGTCTGCTTTTGTTTTTATTTTTAAACACACTAAATTCAAAAGGAAATTGCACATCTCGGCACTTCCTAATTCCAGATTGACCCAAAGGAGCCAAGTCATACATATGAGGCTGACCCCTTATACTACCCATTCCAGTTCATGGCAGGAAATACTATGCGTTATTGTGAAAATGCAACTGTTGGCATGATACAACCTATTCGACCCATGTGACCAGTGTAAAATTATAGCAATTTGTTTTCTGGATCAAGCCATGTATTCTGTGTTCATGCATGCATAGATGTATTATATAGAAGATTACAGTTTCTGCTGGAAGAACTTAAATCCTTTTGGATAAAAGTCTCAATTTTGCTGGTGTCATTTGGAGTCACCACTCTCTACAAGATGAAAGCGCTGTGAGACTTTGTTATTCCAATTTTTAAATCTTTAGCAAGAAATTCTCAACATTTTCATCCACCACTGAAAGGAAAAAAGTGGCTTAATAAGAGAGTTTTCCACTTCCTAGCAAACTTTTCTTTTTTCACCTTGCTGGGGCTAATATAGGCTATCTTTGAATTAGCTTTATACTTAGTGATGATAAATTGTAGTTATTGCTATAGGTATCTGGGAGATATGAGAATGTGGTGAATCTGCATGCATCATCCATGAATCTTAAATGACTTTCTGTTACCTTCTGTTAAATTAGCTAATGCATGTAGAGTTTTACTTTGTGTTTTCAATGTATTTTGTGCCTGCCAGTCTGGCAGCGCTCTTTATCACACTTGTAGCTGGAATCATTTATTTTGAAGACCCTGGGACAAACGTAACTGTACCTAGTACATATGCATCCAATCTTGCTTGCTGTATAAGCCGACATTAGGAAAATACCAGTTATAGCACTCCTAGAGGAGACCTGATGAGATTGTGTCTCATGGAGCCTTTGGGGAGGCAGATATAGTAGGCTACAGTTATACTGGGCCCGACAGCAAGAGTGGGCTGGCAGTCCACAACAAGGGTACTCTTTGCACTGTCACCTACAGACCAGGTCACCCTCGATATTTAAAATTGAAGTTATTCTGCCTTTTTTTTTTCAATGGACTGCCGTTTTCCTAGGTGAACAGCATAGAGCCACAGAACTGCAACTTCAGCGCACATCCCGCCCCTTTGTTTGGCATGAGTTTTGGACCTCTCCAGCATGTATTTTACTCATCTTCCCAGAACTGTCATAGTTGCAGTGGGAAAGAGGAAATCTGCTCAGTTGACTTGCTTTGACAACAGCCCTTACGTTTTCACTTGTTGGCGAACACTGTAACTGTGTACTGATGACATTCTGTGTTATCATATTGAAATACATTTGAATAATTTCCCATGTTACTCCTCCCTTTTTGAACCTCCCTGACTAATCAGCATCCTGGTGTGCTGTCATCACTTTTAACCTATTGTCAGGAGCTTCCAGCATCTGGGAACAAACCAGTTGGCAGGGGTGGAGGTGGGAAATGGTTTCCCTATAGACAATTATCCTGCTTATTCTCATCGTCACACAGGGACTTTTATTGTTCCAGCAGCAGCCAGCATCTGTGATGGATTTCAGCTTTCCAGCTGGCTCCTGTAGAGATGACAGAGCTCCTAGCTCTCTCATTCTGTTGAGCCACTTGTTGCTGTGTGGCAAATGCGGTGTCTAAATGCGCAATGGTATTTGTTTCTCAGTCCCGACAGCAACTTTGTGCAGTTACAGTTGGCGCAGAGGAAGAAAGCAGGAAATCTACTTAGGGAGGCTGAAGAGCTAATAGCACCTTAAGAAGTAAGCCACCAGCTATTATGCAGTTAAGTGGCTTTGAAAACGAATCGGATTAGTAAGGCCTGTGCAATGGGTGTAAAATTGAGTATCTGAAGAATGTTAATATTCAGAATTGCTGTAACAACGGGCTCAAGGCTGCAGATGGGGTGCTTCAGATTTCTGTGGCTATGAAACCTATGGGGAGACTATTCGGCAGTAGGGGCGGGGAGTGCTGGCTCCACTAACAAGCACCTCAGTGGTGGCCATAATATACTAAAGCAGGGCAAGGGTGCACATTATAGACCAGAGTGAACATCTACACTAAGTGTGCCACAAGTGGAATGGGCAGCCTTTACTTGTGGCCCATGGAAAACTGGAGAGGGGACAGCACAGCGGCAGATAGGGCAGGGAGCAGAAAGCAGAGCATCAGATCCATATCTAAGGGAAGGGGATTGGCATGGCACTGAGGGGGAGAGGAGGGAGCTTGGGGCTAATTTGTGGTATGCCTGCCAAACAGGCTGGCCCTGTTATAGGCTAACTAAATCAGCTACCTAAGGGCATGTGTAGACAAAACAGGGGCCCTAAATTGAAGTGGTGGTTTTTAAAAACACTGCTTCAATTTAGGGCTGATTACACCCCCGTGTCATGCACACACCCCACTGACTTACCTGCCTCTCCAGTGATGGGGAGGGGAGAGAGAGCTGCCAGCAGGCGGAGCAGTCCCTGGGCTCTGGAGGGGGCCGGTGCTTCCCTCCGCAGCAGCGGTGGGTCCCCCACTGGCAGCACCCACCTGCAGGCACCCAGCTCTGGCGGTCCCAGGGGGCACCGCAGCCACGGAGGGAAGCACCGAGCCCCCGCACAGCTGAGCCAGGCAGGGTCCAGGGGGCATGGAAAAAGAAAAATCAGGCTCATCACTTTTCTTGGGCAGAGCCTTCCTTCCCAGGCTGCTGCCAGGCTGCCTGCAGGGCTTCCTGCAGAGCCCCTGAGCTGCACAGAGCCTGGTGCTTCGCTCTGCGACTTTAGGGGCATCAAAAGGAGTTTTAGTTTGCTGCACCCCAAGTCATTTAAGGCACATTACACCGCCAAATTTCCTACAGTGGCTGCAATTAATGTGCAACATGCTGCCGAAGCGTGCAAACACTGACACCATTAAAGCGGTGCAAAAGCATTCAGCCCTCTTTGAAGTGTTGTGCACACATACCTCTCATTTCATCTACACATGGCCTAAATCAGCATAAGCTAACCACCTTTGTCTGCTTGTGGATAACATACGGTGATGAAGCAATAGAATATCTCAGGAACAGAGAAAAGGCTTACTTTCCTGCCCATTTTGTAATGTCTGCTGTTACCTCTAGGGAGAAGACCATGAAGGACTCAGGTAGGATGGATACTGCTCAGTAATTACAGGACCTGTCAAAGCAATAAGATACTTGGGCCTGTCCTGCCCTCATGCATATGCTTTCTCATCAGCAGCTCTCAAGAATAAGGGATTGGGCAAAGGTTTGCTCATTGTGGGCTGACTCCTGTCTTCTAACACAAAAGGCATGTGGACCTCTGTAAAGTCTGTAAGAGTCTGTGGGCGCATCTGCACGTCGTCCTACAGTGACGTAGCATATCACTACATTGCTGTATGGCATGCTATGGGGCCGTAGTGATCACACGGGTCTACACATAATCGCTAGCTATGTCACCATAGTGGCACGCTTCCCACTTATAGTGCACCACTATGGTGATGTAGCAGAGAAATGTGTGTGCCACCCGCACAGCACAGTATGGGTGGTTACTGCGCCAAGTACTAAAGCGCCAAGTACTAAAGGAAGTACTAAAGCACAGCGACGTGTAGACGTGCCCTGTGTATGTGCATATCCAGGGTTAGCACTGGGCCTGCCAGTGCTAACTTTTAGTGAAGTTATCTTTTATAAAAATGAACTAAGAGACTGTGGTCTGTGACCTACCTGGAACCATCCTACAGTACAGAAAGGGGGCTTTCATTTTAATAGGCGGGGAAGAAGTGCTGGCTGGTGAGGTGCCTGTTTAAGAAAACTCTGCAAGAGCATGTAAAAGTTTGGTGATCGTGGACCAAGACAGGTGATTGTAGGAGCGGGAACCACTCTGTGAAATGTGTACATAAAAGAGAAAGAGACAGGCCGAGCACAGTATTCATCAAAGATGTCTGCATATTTTTTGTGATAGGGTGATGAAGAGAGATAAGCCCTGGAACAGATTAGTTTGGGAGCGTGCACAATCTCTCCCTTGGAGGTTTGCAAGAACAGGTTAAACAAACATCTATCAGAAAAGCTTTAAGTGTCATTAATCCTGCCTTGGGGCAGAGGGATCGAGGATATGACCTCTCCAAATCCCTGCCAGCTCTGTTTGCTATGATGCTATGAATTGTTTGATAAGTAGTAGAAGGTGAAAGATTCACCTCGGTCTGTAACTGCAGGTCAAATCTAGCAGACTTTGGGTCATCCGTAGTCTTGCTGCAACAAAACTCCCCAAGGAGTAAGGGGGCAACATGGGACTCTTACGTCACTGTTTGATTCCTGACTCTCCTTTTGCTCCAAGGGGAAATCCTCCACTCTAGTTTATTTGCTGGTACGTGGCATTTTCCCCGACTCTGCATCTCCAGTGTGCAGCCCAGTAAATCTAGGGGCCTGCCTGAACCAAGTTTCCACCTACATGCATGGTATTGGGGAGCAGCATCAGGTTGCTCTCCCATATACCCAGGTATCTACAGTCAGAGCAGCCCTAAAGTGGGGGACTCTGCATCTTTCCTCCCTTGCACCGGCACCTAGCAAGACACCTAACCAAGCCCTAAGATCTCTTCATCTCATTAGATCTCCCTGAGTAAGCAGTCACTAAACATCTTATGCATTTGGGCCAGATTTAGGCAAATTTGCCTATTCCGCCTGGTTTCCTGAAGTGTCAACCCTCAGTTCCAGTTGCTAATGGGGAACTTTGAATAGTCTGCACCTTGGTGAGAATCAGGTCTTGTAGACACCGCTGCCAAAATATGAACCTGTCTCTGGGCTCGAGCTCTGAAAAATCTTGGGCTTAGCTTTAGGCATTGTAATGGCCCATCACAGTCATATTCAGGCACCGCCCCGACTTTAGAAAACAAGTCCCATTTGTGTAGTGGTTTCCTGGGACAGCCGGGTAGCTCTCTGCCTTTTCCCTTCTTCCCGCCTGCCTCCTGTTCCTTCTCTTTTTTCTCAGCCCTTCAAGCAGACCTCACGAGTGGGTTGATGTCTTAGGTCACTCGCTCCCCAGTGAGATGAGCCATCTTGGGAGCATCGTCTGGAGACCCAGGTCAGACATTTAAAAAACAATCCACTTTAGCTCACCAAAGGCCGGGCCACTTGTGTCGCTGTCATTTTCTTTACGCGCTCGGCATGAATTTTCATAAGAAAAGGTACCCAGGCCCTCTAGACTAATAACACTTCTCTTTGCTGCACCTCTCCATCAGGCAAGGCCACGGATGGTAAAAAGGGAGATAATTGTGCTTTAATTGGGCTCTGCTTGCTCAAAGAGGGGAGCCTGCCTTTTAGTTCCCATGGCCGCCTCGATCAGTTTTCACATAATGCCAATTAAGAGCCAAATAAAGAATATGCAAAGCAGATGACAACTGCTGCTCAACAGGAATCGCTCTTTTGTGACTAAAACAATGGCGCCTTCAGCTGAAGGGCGCCTTTTGCTGCTTCTGCCTCCCTTGTTCTCTGTCGGCATTTTGCATGGGATTTGCCGCTCAATGGGCTAAGCCTGTGGTTAAAGCAAAAGCAGGAGCCTTCCAAATGAGTGTGCTC
The DNA here is from genome assembly GCF_000455745.1 of Alligator sinensis. Taxonomy (NCBI): domain Eukaryota; kingdom Metazoa; phylum Chordata; order Crocodylia; family Alligatoridae; genus Alligator; species Alligator sinensis. The sequence goes on along the minus strand of NW_005842030.1, from coordinate 977,704 downwards.
ACCCCAGAGCTGAAAGGAAAGTCAAATTAACTTATCTTTCTTTTGCCTCCTCCTCTGGGGGTAACTATTTTTTTGCAGGAGGAAGGACAATCAAGGGGTTCCCCCTCCTTTCCTTCCCCCCAACCTTATTTTGCATTTTCTCTTCTCCTTGTTTGTTAGTTTTGAGGGTAATTATTCACCAGGACCTTTTCAGCTGTCCAATGTAACAAAAGATAATCTGGCCTCTCCTCTCTGCTTCCCCACCCCCTTCCAATCTCTTCAACAAAGGTAGCCTTTGTTGCGGGGAGGTCATCTCACAGGGAACCCTCTTCATCCCACAACATACAAATTCTCCTCTGGTTTGTATCAGGGCCACCTTGAGCAAATGCAGGGAGACTCGGGATCCTTGCAAGTGACTGCTCCACCCTGGGAGAGGTTTCCAGTAGACAGCTGCCAACTTGATAAATTAGGCTCTGATAGATCATCCAAATGTTTCCTTTTGCTCAGAATGGGATTCCTAGACATACAGCATGAGCTGGTTTCAATTTATCTACAATAGGTAACCTGGCATTAATCAGTCTCCATCGAACAAGTGGCCTTTTTCCAGTCGCTCAGATTCACAGCTCTGTTTGATTTGGCATGAGACTTGCGACTTATCTAAACTCACAATTTTTTTGTGGCCTGAGGTTCAGTGTCACTGAAGGAGACACTACTGTGGAAATGGGACTTGTTCTGCGCTGCTGTATTTTACACACTGGAATCTACCAATGAGCTTAAAAGGAGCACAATCGCATCTCCACCCTCATGTAAACATTTGCTTGGATGCTTAATTGGTCTTGTCCTAGATTTGTCAACTGGAGCTATAATTGAGACTCCATTTAGAAAAAGGAGCCCTTCAGTAATTATGCTTGCTCATTCAAGGCTGTGTCAGCATTTCACTGATAAACTCCTGTTTTCAATCAAACATGCAGTGTGGGAACTGGTGTTAGCATATTGAGTGCTGGAGTAGGAGGGCTGGTTACATGGCAGTTTTGAAGAAATATAGGTAAACGGATGTGAACGATGTCCAAGGCATTTTAGTCAGATTTGGAAACTAGGTTGGAGAAAATAACCATCCTAAGCTATGATTCAGAACTCAGACCAAATCTCTTTAGAGATTACAAAATCTTTGATTAACATTTCTCCATCTATGTGCTTCCTGTGATCTCAAGTCGAAGCATCAAAATGTTTTTCCCATGGTATTTCAGGGCATTATTATTGTTTATTATTTGTATTAATGTTCCCCGCCCCCTTGTGCCTAGACATTGTATATACACATCGTGAGGAATGCTTCCTGTCCCAAAATGCATACAGTCTAAGTTAACAAGACAGATGATGAGCAGGGGGATAGTGTTATCCCTAATATGCAGATGGGGAATATAGTTACACAGCAATTAAGTAATGCTTGCAGTCGCAAAGAGGGAAGCTAGGGCAGAATCAAGAATTAAATGTAGACCTCCCAACTACCAATCTAATGCCTTCATTGCGAAACCACCCTTACTGTCAGCTGATATCTGTTTGACCAGAACCCAGGCATACCCATATCTATGAGATAGGGCCTTGTCCCAATTAAATTCCCAACAATGTTCTTTCAGATTCCAAAACTGGCTATCTTGTAAAAAAGGCTTGGGGCTAGAGACAGACATTCAAAATCCTGAGCCTCAGTTGATTCAATTTTGCAGGTTAGTTTAACCTGCCTAGGTTAAACTGATTTGCAAGTGTACAGACATTCCCTCTGGACTGAGGAAATGCAGGCACATGCCTGCAGTGGCTCAGGTTAGAAGCCGGGGGGTGCTAGAGCAGCCCTCCCTTCTCTTCTACAGAGCTGAGCTGGGGGTGGGGTGGGAGCTTGGTTTAAACCCCCACCCTGCCAGCAGTCCCAGCCTTTTCCCCACTCACTGCTCCAGGGGCAGGAGTGTAGCCAGATCCCAGCCCCTGGCTAGCACTCTGAGACAAAGGGCAGGGGGGAGGGAGGACAACTTGTGTGCAGTGCATGCATCTGTTGATGATATTGAGCTTTTCAATCTCACTCTCCCTACTTCTTCATACTGTCTGCAAACCTGATAGGCGAGGGAGCCAGTGGGGAGCTGATAACACAGCTTTTAGCAGCCCATCAAGAAAACAGAAGTCTCTCTCATTAGTTCAAGCTCTTCTTAAACACCTTTTTCCAAGGAAAAATAACTCCAAAAAGCCCTAAGTGGACACTGTTCTGTCTGCCTTTGTCCTGTCCCAGTGAAATTGGAGACATACACAGAGTCACCTCTCAGCATTAGCTAGCATACCACATGCTGGCTAGGGTCCATGGGGCTTGGATCCATGCTGTGGGAGATGGGAGGGAGAGATCCCTGCTTGAGCAGCTAGCAGTGAGGGGCGGGGGGGGCAGGGGGAGCCAGGCAGACCCTGCTGTTCCTGCAGTCTCCACCAGAGCTGTGGCTAGGGGAAAGAGGGGTGGGGCCAGCCCTGCTCTCTGAAGCAGAGAGCACAGCCCAGCCCAGCCCAACCCAGGGCTGCAAAGCATCTGGGATGCTGGGGGACTCTGGTTTAACTTAGACCAGGAAGGGGTCTGGGACAGACACTGGATAAACCAGTTTCACCCAAATCAATGAAGTCTGATACTACAGTCAACCAGCTTTGTTTTAAACCAGTTTCAGCCATTTTGAAACTGGTTTATATGCAGTGAACTTATGTCCTGTTACAGGTTTAAATCAGTTTCTGAAGACTTAATCCAGTTTGTGTGTTATGTTTGTCCCTAGTCTGAATGTGCTTCCAGATTTCAGAATACTTGTCTGAATCTTTCCATCTTTTGAGGTTAGCTCATCATTACTTGTTTTTATTCTTCTGAGTTGAAACTGGCTTCAAAAGTCATGTGCTTTAGTAACTGAAAACATTTATCCTGATCAATATTCCTCCATCAGACCACAAGGTGCTTTCCAAATTGAATGTGCTACGTGCTAATGTGCATTCATCCAGATCACTGCATCCATCACTAAAAATGTAACCACATCTGGGGTGGTTTACAGTACACTTTTATCTAGCTATTTACCTTCAGTAAAGAACAATGTATCAGTGACAAGTTCAAATAGGGTATGATGCACATAAAGATAATGAATTAAGTTATAATTAAGCCCTGCAAATACAAGACCCACTTTCTAATCCATCAGAATTACTATCCACCTCCTCCTTCCCGATCATCTAAATACAATATAAACACGGGCATTCATCAAAAATAAAATTAAATCATCTGGAGGCATGGTGTTCTGTTGAAGCACGGAGTTCAATCCAAAGACCACATCCATCATTAAGACGTTGAGTAGACAGTCCTCCAAAGTGGCAAACAAGAATAATAAGGGAATAACTCTAGCAATAGTAGAAGTACTGGATTTACATCATACAACATTTGTGCCTTACCATGCTTCCCTGTCATTAAAGAATCTGTTCCTTACAGTATCAGTAGCAGCAGGGAGTAGTACCTCAGTTGCCTGATAACAGGTGGGAAGACTCTTATCCTCCACTGGCTTTAGCAGGTAAAAAATATTTGTTCTCTATTTAAATCATATTCTCTTCACTGTCAGAAGCTGTCAGTGCATGTGTGTGAAAAGGGATGGAGGAAGTGGCCTCCTTTCACATATATGAAAATTTTCTTTTTTCCCAGAGCAGTTACTATTATCATCCAGAAGAATAAGAGCAGAAAGGCACATGTATTGTGGGAGCCATGATGTTCTTTAATATCCTTGTTCGTAAGACCACAACACCCTCATAGTAGTTTAGTTTAGTGTATATATAGCATGTTTCTTTTATCATGTGACTTTCAGCTAGCGTATTTGCTAGTCAGGAAGACAATGAGAAAGACAACTATCCATTTTATAGATGGTTAAAGAGAGTTATTGTGAATTTAAGTGATTTGCCCAACATTTCAAAGCAGTGTAATCCTAGGATCTAATTTTCAGTCCCCCATACTGAGCATATTCTTGCCCTCATAAAGTATTGTCGGAGAGCAAAGCTAGTGCTTTAGGAATGTAACCCTTTGGTTAGCGTGATAGAAAATCATTTACATTTACCCTAAGAGATCCTTGATGAGTGGTCCATGTTGATTGATTGAAAAATTATAAGTAAACTGTGGATAACATGGGCATTAATCATAGCAAGACACACAGTTTAAGAACGTTACAAAGATAAAGCCTGTCTGTGGAACACAGAAGGGGCAAGGTCAGAACTGACATAGAGTTATTTCATTTTGATGCATGTTGAATGGTATCCTTTGAGCCAGGGAGGACTTTGGCCATCCGTCTCAGACTATATTAGAATACAGTGCTAAAAACTCTGGTGCTAAAAAAAGGGACGCACTAGAGTCTGACCCTCAGGTATGCCCATTAAAGTCAATGGGACCTCATAGTTGGAGTCTTTGGGCATGGTGCGTCTATCCTAAGGCAAGGGGTAGCCAGGAGGCATGAGTGTTAGGTATTTTTATGCTTTGTATGATTGATCAAATAATAAAATAGCTGAAGATCAATCTTCCAAGGTTTTAAAAAGCTCCTGTGAATATATCAATCATCCTACAGTCCCAGAGAAGTTATGGCATGGGTGGTATCTTAGTGGCGAACTGGTTACTGGGAGATAAGAGTATTCAACAGATGGGAAGAATTTTTTACAAGACCAAATTTAAAGTTTTATCCTCTAATTTAAGGCTTGCTAGTAGCACTGTGTCAAGTAGTTTCATGTAATGCTTTTCTTTGTATCAATGGGCATCTAAACCTGGGCAGTCCAGCTTCTAAGCCCCCTGGGCCGCACATCCCAAGGGAAGCACCAGCAGGGGGCTGCACACCACACAGGCTGTGCTGGGTAAGGTCCGAGCCACAGGATTGCGTGCCACATGGGTGTTTCCTTCTTTCACCACTGCACAGGCACCACTGCACCACATGGCCCGATCCCTCCTCCACCCCTGCACGCAGCCCAGACTCACCTTCAGCTCCCTGTGCTGCATCTCACTGTGCCACCCCCAGGAGGGAAAAACTAGAGGCTCTGGGTACTGTTGCAGCCAAAGCAGTGTGGGGAATGGCAGCTGGGCAGGAGCCCGAGGGCTGCAACTGAACTTCTCAGCCCATGGGCCACCAGTTGGACAGCCCTATTACAAATGAAATAAGCCGGCCTGCTTTTCTTTTAAGACTTACGCAATCAGTGACCTGGGCTCATGCTTTTGCTTTGCCCTAATGCTCTAAGGGAAACCCAGGCCTGATTTCCAGTCCTCTTCCTAATTCCCCATAGGCCTGATTCTGTAACACAGAAAAGTGCTTCAATTTCTATTGAAATCTGTGAAATTACAAGCCATTCACCATTTTTCTGGTCCAGTGTGTGGAGCTTGAAGACCATCTGTTATCAGGCTTCAGGTAAGCAATCTCTAGGGAATATTGTAGCAATAGCACCCACATCCCCCGATGAGATGGGGGAAAGTGCTCCTGCTCAAGTGCCACTTATTAAACCCCTTTATTTAAAATTGATGCATCTAAAGTGTGGCGGTTGGGTAAAGTCTCCAGAAACACCTGAGGATACCAGAAATACAACCCCCTTGGATATTTAGACAGATAAGGCCATTTTCATTGGCAAATAATTGTGCTTGGCACTAGTTCAATTCTACAAATCCGTTTTTTTTTAAACATCACACTACCATTTTGCAGTTGATGAACTGAGGTGTAGTGAAGTTAAATGATCAGCCTGAAGTGGTCTGCTGAGTCAGTAGCAAAACTCAGAAGAGAACTAGAGAGTCCCTAATCCCTAATGCCTGGATCCCATCTCTTTTCCAGGAACAAGTCAAGAAAAGAACGTAAGACTCAGATAGTCAGACCTGTGCATAAACAGCTGGACTGGGCCGGCTTGTTTGCAGATATTTGTAATTGCAAGTGCATCGGGTAGAACTTGCAGGCAAGAAATACGGCTGCCTGCTGCTTACATATACGATGAGTAGTCTCAGGATTTAATTTAAAAACCTAGATTGCATAGTACTGTCTGGTTATTATCATTTAATACACTGCATTAAATTTGAGGTATACCTTTATTAAAAACTGATGCATCTAAAGAGTGGAGTTTGGGTAACGTCTCCAAACAATACCCTCCCACACCAAAAACGCAACACCATTTGACATTTAGACAGATAAGGCCATTTTCATTGGCAAATATTTTGCTTGGCACTAGTTCAGCATGTACTAATAGCTTAATAATTTTGGCAGACAAGCCAATGAAAAATGTTACTGAACTAGACCCAATTATGTGTGCAAAATGTAAACAGTTGTGTCTGTTGGGGATAAATGCTGCATGTTGTCAAGCAATGGCTGTAAATTAGATGTGGTAGATTGCTCTAAATTTGTTTTTGACAAATGACCATCCGAAGAGGTTGATCCCGGGCTGTATGACTGATGTACAGGCACTGTCGTTGGAGAGTTAAGCCAACTTTACAAAGTTTGGCAGCTCTGACTTAAGCTCAAGCTGCTTTTCTGTTGATTGCTTTTGGTAGAAAATGCCACAACTTCTCCAGACCCAAGTCATAACAAGATAATTCCTCAGAATTAGTTCTCCTTATCCTCATTAGCCACTAATGTTATGATTGCTTAGACTATTTCTTACCATGGTGAAATAATATGGTACTGGCTATGCCTGAAGTTTTGCAGCGAAGCTTTTCAAGCACAACAAAGCCTTTTCTTGCCTGCATTATATTGACCATTTTGTTAAGTTGTTTGGCTGCTGTTGGAGCTACTATTCAGCAGCATTTACTGAAAGAGAGTCTGAAACTAGCTAAAAAGCTGTCAGGGAGGGGAAAAAAAAAAGAGCTAAGCCTTGTCTGTAGTTAAAGGGCAGCAATGGTGAAAAGGAGTGAGGGGTGAGCACTGGAAGGGGAGCGAACACAAAGATTTGGGGTTTTCTTGTCTCTAAATGATGAAATGAGGAGACTTCTCTAGCTAGCACCTGGCAATACCATTGAGCCCGCCTTCCTGCTAGCTTAAATTGGAGTAAAGCTGCAACGCAGCAGGTTCCTGCTAAAAAAAGGGGGGGGGGGCAGTCTTAAAAAAAGAGCCCTTTCTGATGCATTCAGGTAGAAGAGTGTAAAGTAAATAATGAAGTCTGCAGGCGAAGGGCAGCACACAAGAGCATGACTTTGCATTCCATTCAAGTCGGCTGCCGAGTCGCTCGAGGAGAGCTTAGAAAACGAACGACGTTAAAGAAGAGCCGCTCTCTGGTCCAGCTTCGCCTGGAAATGAAAACCAGCATTACTTGGGAAAGTAAGTGAGAGCACCAGCCACTTGGAACGCAGGCCACTACCAATCGCGGTCCTTATCAGACTTTTCCAGAGAGCCAATAAACGCACATACTTCAGTAAACGGCATGTTATAAATGTGGGTGACTAACAGCATTGCAGTGGGAAAGAAAGCAGGCTATTATTTATCATCACCGTTGTGCAGCCACCCATGCTCTTGTAGCACTGGGC
>NW_005842030.1:968686-970181 GCF_000455745.1 Alligator sinensis | reverse complement strand
AGGGAAAGCAATTTCCCAAGGTGGTGTGAAGCTATGCACAAGGTAAGCTTTTTTTTTTTTTTTTTTAACTCGTCTTGGTTTATTTATTCCAGTTTTCCATCACCTAGTTTTTGGTGAAAGGCCCCCAGCTCCAAAAGGGTCACTTCACCTCGTCGTCCAACAGCAATGCCTGTTCTCCCAGGGTTCCCATGAGCAGGGAGGTTAATTGGGGAACGTAAAGGAAGATTGTAATTGAAGCAGACCGGGAGATATGTTCTGCTGATTGAAACTGTTGGCTTTCTGGCTCTGTTTCATTATGAAGGTTGTAAGATGAATTCATGCTAAACTAAAGAATGAAAAAAAATGTTGAGATATGGAGTCCTGTTAATTTTCTTTGCAATATGGTCTTATTTATATGTATTTAAAGCACAGCTAGGAATAAGAAAAATAACTAACAGCTGTTGATTTACAAGATGTGGATAAATACACAATTCTACCTCCTAGGGTAATACTAGTAGAGTATTAGATCAAGGTTGGTTATAGTAGGAGCTGAAGAAAACTGAAGTCAAATTTCAGCAGAGAGAGCGAGTGAGAACAGGACTAAAAGAGGAATCCCTAGAGCGTAAGAAGTAATTTTTTTCTGCATGGAGTTGAACTTGATGAAATCTTCCTCCCCTTCAGTGAAGTGATGTACAGCAGCCTACAATATGCTTCATGGCTGTATAGTTCCCGCCCAAATGACTTTCATTCCCTCCCTGAACTGGGCTAATAACATAAAACCAATTTAAAAAGTAATTATAACTTTAAGCCAGTCTCTTTTTTTGGTCACGCCCTCCTGTTTCTTATCATTTGGGGTGGGTCATTTATTTAGCACAGGCACTGGGAAGGCAGAAAATATAAATGAATAGGTAAGAATTCCTAATTCGGCTTCCTTCGGCTCACCAGCTCAGAACTGATGGGATCGGAATAGCCATCCTCAGTGCTCAGCAGAGCTCGGAGCAAGGGAGGGGCAGGGAAATAGAGCAGTTAGGCCAGGTACAGACCTGACACTTTTACTGGCATAAGTGATTGGAAACTGCTCTGTACCTGTAACAGAACAGAAGTTCAGCACACGTAGACTGGTTTAAAAATGGCGAAACCTGGTCTAAGATTTACCCCCCGCTTCCCCTCCATCGAAGGGTGAACGTGTGTTCTGTTTCCTAGTAAAGCTAGACTGCTGCTCTCTTGAGCCTTCATGCAAAGACATGTGCAGTATTGCCTTAAATATTGCAGAGACCATATGCAGATTCGGCATTCAAAACAGGAGTTTTGGGAGGACGGGGAACAGGGTCTCCATGGGATTTAGATGGGCAGAGAGAGTCACCCTGTGATTTGAGCAAAGACGAAATGTACTTAGGGTTGGTTAGTTAGTTAGTTAGTTAGTTAGTTATGAATATTTATTTTTAAAGATGAGGACTAGGTTAGAACAACGTCCAGTTCCTGCCTTCTTAGCATAGCCTTTGGTTGTCATACAGCC
>NW_005842030.1:966094-968676 GCF_000455745.1 Alligator sinensis | reverse complement strand
CAGCAGCTGCTTCTGGAGTGTGCACAGAGTAATATTACTTCAACATGTAGCATAGAAGATTGTCAAGAATGTACCCAGGGATAACGCACAGTTTGAGAATTATATGTAGGGACAAATCCCAGTAAATATATTGGTAAATGCATGTGTGCCACCATATTCTGAGTTTGGTCTATGTGTGCATGTATATATGTATGTACATATACACATATGTGCCCACATTTGTGTGGAGTGGGGAGGCTTGGGGCAAGAAACAGAGAGGAGATGGGAAGTGCTTGGTTTCAGTACTTACTTTGGTTATTAGACATGCTTGGATGTTGTTTGGGTAACCTTTGGAGTCTTGACAAGACTTAATGATCCAGGTTTTCCTTTGATCCTCTTATTTTTTTCTCATTATCCTGCTCTTATGGAAGTTATCTCCCATCAACAATGACTGACTTCTTGTTTTTGTGTTTTTTTGCCATTGCTTCTCATCAGTAGAGTGGTAGGTCCTCCCCCTAATTCAGGTTTTACTTCCCTATCTTCAACTTCCAAGGCCTGCATAATTCTCTTCTTGCAGGCTTCCCCAACCAATTTCTCCTTTATAAAAAGTCCACTTCTTCCACCTCCTCCCACTTCCTATACTACTGCAGTTTTCTCTCACTGTACAACCTTAATTCTCTGTAAGTGGGTATGTCTAAATTTAGACTGTGGCGTTAATGGGGCAGGGACCTTTTCTTTCACTGTGATTGCAAAACTGTGTGAGGAACTTGAACAGTATGTCCATATCAATATTAATAGATTTTTAAAAGGCAAGACAAGCCTAGATATTTTAAAATGGGAAGACTTGCCCTATCATATTATACATTTCCAGGTAACTACTCTGTTCAAGCTTAAAGGCCTCTGGAGAGCTACTTTAAGTCCAGAATATGAATTAGAGTTTCCAGTATATTTAAATTTGAGGCATATAAGTGAATTTGTCTTCTATTATTTTTAAGCTGTTGAATACAACCAGCTGAATGTTATTATGTTAGTTGCTGTAATAATTAAAAATCATCCCTCTCTGAGAGCGTGTGTGCCTGTATGAGTATAAAATACATTGGAACTGAAAGAGCTGAAACTATCTAATAGCTGGAGCAAAGAAGCTGACGCCTTATGCAGCCTAGAACAAGTTATTTAGGAACACAGGACTGGAAGGTCTCCCAAACCATTGTGTCCAGGCCCCTGCATTTGCATGCTACCATTTACTCCAAAGGGTCCACCTCATATACCACAGTCATAATCCCTTCTATGAAAGACCTTCCCATCTCAGTTGGTTGTAGTCTCTCCATCTTTCTAACTTAAATAGCTCTATTCCCTCTCTGGGATTCAGTCATGAATGTATTTATAAACAAATCATTGTAATCCCTGTCAACCCTCAACTAAACTAGCCATGCTCTTTTACTCTCCGCTCACTGGATGATAGGCCTTCCACTCTCTTACCCATCTTAACAGCTCAGTTTTAAATCAGTTCTTTTTGGACATAGGCTACCAAAACTGTATACTGTATTCTGAACTGGGCCTTGTACAGTTTACTAGCATTTGCATGTTGCTACTAAAAATATCCTGCTTGCTAGATCGTAGAATTGCATTAGGTTTTTCTCATGGACTCACCACACTGGCAGCTCATGGTTATCCCATGATGGACTAGCAAACCCAAGTCCCTTTCATCCTCCATTGCCTCCAGTTTATGAGTCCCTATCCTATAGCAGATGTTCTTTGTATTGGTTTGTGAGTGCATGACTTTGCACTCTGTCCAATTACATTTCATACTGTTTTATTGCACCACACTATGAAGGTGTAAAACAACCTAATCTTCCTTCATATGGGCAATACGTCCCAGCTTTGCATTGTCCACAGGCTTCATAAGCATGCATCTATTTCTTGTAACAAGGTTGCTAATGAAAACATTAAACAGGACGGGATGCATTCCAAGCCAGCCCCTTAAGGAGCATAACCCAATCTGGTAACTCCCACATGCACTCTCTGCCTCTGTTTCCCCACATATGACTTTGGGTTAATGATAATTATTAATCCTTTCCTGGTTTATGGTTGAAAAATGAATAATCATAGAATCATAGAAGTCGGGTTGGAAGGGACCTTGTAGATCTTCAATTCCGACCCCCTGCCTGGGCAGGAAGAAAACTGGGCTCAAGTGACCCCAGCCAAGTAGGCATCGAGCCGCTTCTTAAAGACCCCCAGGGTAGGAGCCAGCACCACTTCCCTTGGCAGTCGGTTCCAGATCCTAGCCGTCCTGACTGTGAAGTAGATCTTACAGATGTCTAATCTAAACCTACTCTCCAACAACTTGTGGCCGTTATTCCTTGTTATCCCGGGGGCACTAGGGGAAACAAGGTCTCCCCCAAACCCTTCTGGTCCCCCCTAGTGAGTTTATAGACAGTTACCAGGTCCCTCCTCAGCCTTCTGTTGTGAAGGCTGAACAGGTTCAGGTCCCGTAGCCTCTCATTGTAGGGTCTGCCCTGCTGTCCCCAGATCATGCGGGTGGCCCTCCTCTGGACCCTCTCAATGTTGTCCACATCCCTCTTGAAGTGGGGTGCCCAGAACTG
>NW_005842030.1:959474-965884 GCF_000455745.1 Alligator sinensis | reverse complement strand
AGCGTGCCCACCTCACCCCAAATTTTGGTATCATCAGCAAATTTAAACAGGTTGCTTTTCACCCCGTCGTCCAAATCGCTGATAAAGAAATTGAACAGTGTGGGCCCAAGGACCGAGCCCTGTGGGACTCCGCTGTCCACTTGCCCCCCAGGTCGAATATGACCCATACACCACCACCCTCTGAGTACGACCCTTCAGCCAATTCACAATCCATCTGACCGTGTAGGCATCAGTGCCACAGTTGCCTAGTTTTTTAATGAGGATGGGGTAGGAGACAGTGTCAAAGGCCTTGCTGAAGTCCAGAAAGACTACATCCATGGCGACACCTGCATCCAGTGCTTTTGTGACCTGATTGTAAAAGGCAATCAGATTGGTCTGACATGACCTGCCGTTAATGAAACCGTGCTGGTTGCCCTTGAGTTGGTTGCCCTCATATTGTTACTGTGAGGCCCATTGGCAATGTGTAGAGAGTGCACATAGGTGCATGTGCACCCCCTGAGATCGGCTATGCACCCCTTGGAAGCACCAGCCATGAAACTGGAAGTGCACTTCAGGTTTCACCACTGGCTTGGTGAGCAGCTGCTGGCAACCCCCCCCCCCGCCCCCCCCGGTTGGCGATCGGCTGCTGGGGACCCCCACCTGCTGGTGATCTGGTGCCCCTCCCCAGACTCAGGAGCCACCATTAACCCATGGTTAGGCCTCATCTTGACCCCCATTTTCAGTTTTTACCTAATCCTGCTCAAGCATCCTTCCAATGATATTAGTAGAGTATTAGTCTGAATGGAAATCAAGGCAAGCGCCGTAGGATTTGGTCCCATATTTGTTCCACTATTTATATTTAGAATTTGATATCCTAAGTTCATAACATCCATATCCTGCCTTAGCCAAAGAATTGTGTTACCCCACATCTCTCTTGCAGTCAGAAATTCAGGCATTTATGCCCAGCCAGGTAGAGTAGATTCAATGAGGAGCATAATGAGCTCTGACAGGAATTCACAAAGGTATGAGAAGTGACTGATCCGACATCCTGAAACGATAGTGCTAAATAAACAACATGAGGTTGGCCATGGCCTGTTGTAAATGACTTCATAGTCAGCTTAGGGTTTGAGATAGTCAAAGAGAATAACTAAACATACAGCCCCGTTCTGTCCTACTGTTCTGTTATCAGCTTCACTCGGGGAAGACCTGAAGCTAGAATGACTCATACACTGTATTTATTATAGCACATTTTATTTCAAAGGATAACCAAATATATTGTACAAAACTCACACCAGCTGCCAAAACACAACCATTTTTACAATGAAGTGAGGGGCAAAGAAGTAGTATACAGGGCTAAAGAAAGTTAGGATTACCCAGTAAAGAAGGGCAAATCTCTTTTTGTTCAAAAAAATACAAACAAGTCTGTGATTTTTCAAGTTCTCATTTGGGGAGAGAAAAAAGATGAATGCGTGCAGCTGAGCTTGTGTGCTTCAGACAAATGAAAGACTAGGTCAGTTTTGCCAGTATTTTAACCTGTGGTTCCAAGGGGTTTTGGAAAATGGTGTTTATACCAGATACTCGGTGTTTAAAATCATTCCCTAGTTTATGTAATGCGGTGCTTACAATTTAACAGTCAGCATTTGCCCAAAGTTTCTGCCCCGTAGGTTTTGAGATAAACAATTGCTCCAACCCCCATATTTTAATACAAATTGACTGTCATTTAGGAGTGGCATCCCATCAGTGTCTTAATAGAATTCCTCAGATTAGCCAATGGGAAATTCTGATTAAAAACTGCAAAAGTATTGTAATTATTTGTATTACAGTAAGCCTCAAGGCCCCATCATCTGAGGCAGTATAGAAATACATAGTAAGAGACTGACTTGACCATGAACTTAGTATCTAAATAGGCAAGGGATGGGAAACACACCAAGAGAGATGACGTGAAATACCCAAGGTCACATACAATATGAGTAGCAGTGCCAGGAATGAAACCTCTTCAGATCCTGGTAGTTCCCTATTCACTGGGCCACAATGCATGTCTATACATTATTGTATTGATTGGTACATGCTGCGCTTAGTTAGTGGTGACTGCTGTGTTCGTCTTTAACTGCTGTCTCCAAACCATTCTGTTTTCCAATGAGCCACACAATAGTATGTGAAGTTTGATCTCTCTTGTGATTTTAACCAATTATTATTTTCCTCTAAGCTATATAAATTGCGTGCATTTAATATTTAGTTATCTCCAGTCTGTTTACACTAATTTTCATTTATACAATGCTTCTCACAACAGCAATAAAGTGGATTTCTTTGGCTATTTCAGTTTCACATTGAAGCCTTGAGGGAAGCCCACAGCTTTTGAAAATTCTTTGCTTTGATGTAAGCAAATGTTTAAGTTCTGCTCTAGCAGAATGTCTAACGCTCATATTCATGAATGATGCAAGATATTTCCTCCTCCTCTTACTGTTTTCTTTATAGTTACTGTTGTGTTTGTGGGGGGGTGTTGTGCAGTCATGAGCCAGAGAGAGAACGTGTAAAAGAAACAATTGCAACTCTTGTCTAATCTCATCGCTCTATGTTCCAGTGTCTTGTTTTGTTTTGTTTTTTTCTTTAGCATGTGTAGTAGGATCCTTGTTTCCTAGTGTTGATGCTGGCACTTTGGCTAAGTACAGACAGTCAAAAAGCCTGAGGCTGAATTGATTCAGTCTTTGCAGGTTAGTTTAAGATGCACAGATTAAATTGAAACAGAAGTGAACAGACATTTACCTTTGATTCAGGAAATGCAGCCACAGGCCAGAGGCCAGGGGACACTAGAGCACAGCTCTCTGGCTGTGTGTTCACTTCCTCTTCCTGCTGCACTTGAGGTCTCTGGGATTTGCAGTCCAGACTTACAGCAGCAGGACTCTGCAGAGTTGTTCATCACTTTTCTTCCTGCTCTCAGGTGCCTCTGGGATTTGTAGTCCATAGTTGCAGCAAGCAATAAGTTTGAGCAGGGGAAGGGGTGTTTGGTCCCCCTCCCTGGCCCCAGACCTAAAGCAAGATTTGCCTGGAGGAGACAGACTCCTCCTCCTCCCCCCCCCCCCCCCCCCCGCCGCCCGCCGCTCACAGTAGACTGGGCTTCATCCCCAGCCAGGTTTGCCCCCCATTGTCAGCCAACCCTCACTGCTCCACCTAGGGAGCAGAGGGGCAGGGCCAGCCCTGCTCTCTGAAGCAGACCGCACAGCCCAGCCCAGGGTTGTAAAGCATGCTGGGATGCTGGGGGACTGTGATTTAACTTGAACCAGGAAGGGATCTGGCATAGAAGTGTCATAAACTGGTTTGACCCAAATCACTTAAGTCTGATACTACATTTACCAGGTTTATCTTAAATGTTTTCAGCCATTTTGAAACTGGTCTATGTGCACCAAACTTCTGTTCTGTTACAGGTTTAAACCAGTTTATGATCACTTGAACTGGTTTATGTGTAACTTCTGTCCCTAGCCTGAATGTCCCTTGACAAATGAAATTCTCTATTGCCTTTTTCCATGTCTGATTATTTTAAAAGGAAGTGAAGTAATGCCAGATTTAAATAAGAACATGTCATATTCCCTTTGTCCTGTTTTAAATAGCTACACAGGTACAAAACAATGGAGAATCAGACCCATTGGACTTTTTAAATATATCTGTTTTAGTGCTGATTACTAATCGTGTATAGCGGTGCTGTGTTGACCAAAGGGGTTTTGCTGTTTATTTTTGGTAGTGTGAAATGAAAATGACCCCCTTTTATACAGAGGTGGCCAGACTACACTGTTTAAAGCTAGACTCTGGGTTTTTGTTTTGTTTTTTATTGAGGGCTTTGATTTGGCCTCTTGTAGAAGAAACCATGAAGTTTGGATGAGAATTTTCTTGTGTGCTCTGAGCTAGGATTTTGGTGAGCCTCAGTTCTGGCTTCTGGCAATGGGATTTCCTTCTTCAGAGCAGGGTGCATATCCCAAAGCAGCTGCAGTTGGTTATTTACTGGAGTAGAATAGGGGGTCAGGGTTGTCCCAAATGCACACCGGTAGCTGATGGAATACATTGCCTCAGCATCATCAGATGGTAGAGCATCTGCTCAGTACCTCCTGGGAAATAAAACTGCCTATCTCTGGAAGAAACCATGGAATAAGGCAGGGAACTAGTTAGAGTGATTGTGATTTTCCCTTTTTTAGATATTTCCTAGATTCAAGAGCAATGCTGTCAGTATATATAAGTTAAAGGGCTAGGTCTGGCTAATCCACGTCACATTATTGAATAAGATGCATCAAACAGATCTTTGGGAAGAGGGTTGGTATGACATGACAACGGAGACAAAATGGTATTCTCTGGAAACAGAAGAGCCTTAACAAAGGGTCCTTAACAAAGGCTGGGAAAGGATGCGGTTAGGCGTCCAGGACATGACTTTTCCTCCAGGATAAGCACAGTAGGAAACAGCTATTGAATATAAAATCCAGATGATCTTGCATGGGCGCAATAGCAGGATCCAAGAAAATGTGGCCAGTTAGAGTATTAAATAGCACCGGGAGAATCTCCAAAGATTCATAGACTCGAATCAGATAACTCTCAAGTGAGGATGTGTGGAACTGGACAAAAGCATTGCAGACCAGGCTTAGCTTAACATGGTTTTCACAAGCTACTGTCTCCATGTGGCTCAGAGCATGGCTGCCAGCCCTGTATGATTTCTGACAGTGCATGCTTGCAGATGGACCTTTCTCAGAGCACCTGGAGGCCTGCACGTGAATTTTGAGTTGCATGGCTTGCGCTGAGTTTTCTTTTATGAGACTTGGGTCCATTCAATTCGGTGTTCATTTCAAATTGTCTTAAAGCAGCTGAACTAAAGAAAGAACTAAGTGGTTTCACAGAGGTCTGATTCCCAAGAGTCCCACTGGAGCCTCAGCTTTTCAGTGGGAGCTCCCAGGATTTGGCCATTTTCTTACTTCTCTTTTTTAACAAAGAAAGGAGCCCTAAATCTCATATTTAGACTTTGCACCTCCTGAGTTTCTGCCTTGTAGGCCTTCAGCATACTACACGTTTTAGATACCTTTATTCTGTCTCCTAAGCATGCACTTCTGTTTTGAAAACAGAAGCTGTTGGCCTCTTTCAGTGTTTCCCACACTTTTGACAGTTGACCCTTTGCTCCTTCATGAAAATAAATCCTGCAGCCCCTCTCCCAGCTCCATAGTGAGGTGTTCAAGGCCTCACTTAATCAACAACATTTCCTCCCAATCCTCTATGCAATCTCCCTTCCATTCAGGGTATGCCCCAATAAATTGGTCTGCAAGGTGGCTAAATATTGTTATTCCTCTCATTCAGAGAGGTGAACACTGACCCCAGATTAAATTGCCCCAGCACTGATGGAGGCAAGGCCTATGGAAGTGACTTATACCCATTTCTCCTGGGTCTAAATTAATGTTGAGGGCAGGTTGCATTGTGCTGCCTTTATCTATTGTAATTATACCACAGTCTGTTAATTGTTGGCAAATGAAAGCTGTTTGAATTGCAGCCACTTGTCTGGGTCTCACCCAAGGTCACGCAGCACATCAGTGGCACAGAGTACCAGGTCACTGACCGTGGAGTACATGCCCGCTGCATCTTGCCCTGTTTCAGGGCTGTAGGTGACCACCTGAGGCAGGTAACCAAAGGTCAGATAAGAGCTCAAAGCTCTTATCCTGTAAAAGGCTCATTCCTGAGTCAGAGCAAAGAGATATAAGCCTGAACAGGGGACAAGGCTGAACTCCTCAACGAGTTCTTTGCCTCAGTGTTCCTAAGTGGGGACAGGACAAGTCTCTCACTGGGATTGTAGAGAGGCAGCAGCAGGACACCAGACTACCAAGCGTAGACCCTGAGATGGTGCAGGGTCACTTGGAGGAACTGGATGCCTTTAAGTCGGCAGGCCCGGATGAGCTCCATCCGAGAGTACTGAAGGCACTGGCCGACATCATTGCAGAGCCACTAGCGGGAATATTTGAACGCTCGTGGCACACGGGCCAAGTCCCGGAGGACTGGAAAAGGGCCAATGTGGTCCCCATTTTCAAGAAGGGGAGGAAGGAGGACCCAGGCAACTATAGGCCAGTCAGTCTCACCTCCATCCTAGGCAAAGTCTTTGAAAAAATCATCAAGGCTCACATTTGCGAGAGCCCGGCAGGACAAATTATGCTGAGGGGAAACCAGCACGGGTTTGTAGCAGGCAGATCATGCCTGAGTAATCTAGTCTCTTTTTATGACCAGGTTACAAAACGCCTGGACGCAGGAGTAGGGGTTGATGTCGTATACTTAGACTTCAGGAAGGCCTTCGATACGGTATCCCACCCCATACTGGTGAACAAGTTAAGAGGCTGTGACTTGAATGACTACATGGTCCGGTGGGTGGTGAATTGGCTAGAGGGTCGCACCCAGAGAGTCATAGTGGATGGGTCGGT
>NW_005842030.1:955576-958670 GCF_000455745.1 Alligator sinensis | reverse complement strand
CTTTCCTGCCTATGCAGGGGGTCGGACTCGATGATCTATTGAGGTCCCTTCCAACCCTAGCATCTATGAATCTATGAAGGAAAGACTGGGGAGGCCTCCATCTGCAAGATCTGGGCACCAGATCCAGTAGGAGGTCCCTCACTAGGAGCAGAGGAAGAAGCTCCAACAAGGAGAGGCTCTGGGAGGGACTGTGTGCTGCATTTTGGGAAGCAGGTATAGAGTTTACTACATACTGGTGCTGAGCTGAAATCTTTTTTCTTTAAATAAAGAAAACCCCGAAGAAAGAGATTGAAATTTTGCCATTGGTGAAAGCTTTTATGACATACGTACAAGATAGTCAAGTGACCCAGTAGCTTACATAGCAACAGATCAAACGTACCGCTTCCGACTCCCACCCTTCCCCTTTGTTTCCTCAAAGACAGCAATGGCAAATGCCCAAATGCAATGGCAGAAAAAAGAAAAAGCTTTTATTGTTGTTACAGGTCTTGGAGACCCTCAGCTACGGTTATGCTGCCTGCAACCTAGGCTGCCTCTGAAATTTGTCTCCCCATCTGATGGTATTGTACAAGTTAAATAAACAGCTATGTTTTGCCGTTAGTGGCAAGATTGCACAGTTTCTCCCCACCTTTTGTAGCAAAATAAAATCAAATGTGAAGGGGAAAAGGAAAAAAAATATGAGAAAGAAAACACGGGGAAGGAGGGAGTTGTGCAGGCACAAGGGGCAGCTTGGTTGTGTATTTTTATGAAACCGTTCTCTTCTCAGCCTTCAGATTGTAGCTGCTGCAGCATGAGTGCACTCAACAGGGTTCTGCTTGAATTTCAGTTAATATGATTTTCGAAGCATTTTAAAGTACAAAAAACCCATTGGAAATACATCTGAAGTAGCCCTGCAGACTGACTTGACTTCTACCAACTTCCTTTTAAAAAAGGAAAATAGACCACAACAAAGTGCTAGATTTTATTTTCAGGCACACCGGTGAAATAAAGTCCAGAGTATTCCCACTAATGGAAATAAAATTATACTGGAATTTACAACAACATCACTGAGAACAGAATTGGATCCAAAGCAGAGTTTTCTTCCAACTCCTCCTTGTCTTCCTCTTTTTTTTTTTCTTCTTTTTCACAAGTTGCAACTTGATTTGGGCATTGGTTTTGTATGAAATATTCTGTTTGTTTGGGCTGGATTATAGTTCAGTGATTATTGGAAAAGGGATGAAAGCAATGTGAATACCAAATAAAGTGCTTCAAGTTAACGGGCCCCGGCAGTTGCTAGAATTGCATCACGGTAAAACTGGAGTATATATCAGTGGATCAAACCTTTTGATGTCACGCTGACTTTTAAATGTATTCCTAAAGAGAAGGTACCTTTTGATTGAAACCACCCAGCCCGCCCCATATTTCAGCCATAATCACTGCTGCTGGAGTTCTGTGCTGGAGTACAGTAAAAATTTGGTTAATGTTCTGGAGAAGGTACACAGACTTGGAGATTATTATATCACATTTCATAAGACTTAACTAACACGCTTGCTTATCTTTCATTTGCTTCACATTAGTGGAACAAATTGCCACCCTGTACAATTTAATCAACTGCTGTGGATCCCTCCTTCAAACTAAAAATAAATGAGGGTGGATTAGTGCAATAGTCAAGGCATATGTCCAAACACTCAGCTGGTGATTTTTTCCCCAGTGTTTTTCTTTCACTGCTGTACTATTAAACTTCCATTATAAAAGTGAAAATTCCATGCGGTAAAGCTGCAGGATGCCTAAATGGGAAGGTATGTGTATGTCCTGGAGTCTTATTGAGCCTGATTTGCCACTGCCTTGAGCCTGTGAGGATAATTTACACCTGTGTGAAGCATATGTAAAATACTTATCAAATCAGTTCGTAGCTTTTTTCATCGCTGCTTTGTACCTATGCTATTTGTTCCTGTTATCATGATTGTGGCCATTGCTTCTGTTGTTTCCCAGTCCCTGTCAAAGGCCTGGATACCATTACACCAGGCACTGAACAAATACTGCTTTTCCTCTCAAAGCTTAGAGTGTAAAGGACAGATGCCCAATGAAGATGAAAGGCTTGTTTCTTCCCTAGCTTTTGCCTCAAAAGGAAGCACACATTTCTGCTTGATTTCTCCTCTCAAGATACTGCCAAGGGACTTATGCTTGCTCTTAAAGCCTCCTGCCTTTGACACACTGGTTAATCCTTCTTCCTCTGCATTTCTGCCGCTGCCTTCCTCATTTTCTACCCATCTTGCTGACTGTTCCTGCAGTTCCCCTTCTGCATAGATCGACGGGTTTCACATATAGAAGAGTTACAAGGTTTTCCTGACTGTAATTCCCCATCAGGCTAGTGTGGTTAAATCACAGCGATTTCCCCAGCCAACAGCACACAAGGCAGTGATGTGACCACCTTTGACTCCCCAGCCCAAATAACCAGATGCCTATTTACAGCTGAGTCAGCTAGGGGCAACCTTTGGCATGAGTCAGGACTTGAACTCATGACTTGATAGAGATGCGATAACTGTTCTGTCACTTTTCAATATATGGTGAAAGTAATTTGTACCCAGAATGAGATCTTCCCATGTTTTGTTGGCCTCTCTTTTACCTTCTGAGAGGGCTATAGTATCACATCTTGCCTTGTTCTGTTCAGATGCTCTCTTTATGTCCTGAAAAGTAGCTTACTGAGCCATTAAATGTGCTTCCTTAATTATTCCAATTGCACATGCTATAAACCTGTTTGGAGTTTGACCAGTGGGTTTGCCATGTGCAAAATGGATCCACTGTGGGATGGCTGTTATCTAAGCTTAAGCTCTAAGAAAAAGAGCTCACTAGTATAGTACTACCAGTTACAGGATTATTTCTTCAGGTCAAGCAGTTGTGGCATAATCATTTGATGCTGAATTTATAAGTTCTGTGCCTGGTGACAGCCTGTAATGGGGAGGTTGTTAAACAGTTAGAGAAGCTATGGTGGTTATTATTGATTTTTAAAAGTAACTCATAATATATTGCATGCATTCACCATGAGCTGCCTCACTACAGCTATGCCTGCCTGGCCTTCATGGTGAAACAGGCCTCCATTATTTCCTCACCTACCAGT
>NW_005842030.1:953761-955545 GCF_000455745.1 Alligator sinensis | reverse complement strand
TTTCCCCTTTTCATCTGCCACCTCCCCAGCAGGTTTACATGACAGGATGCTGAAAAACCCTAAGCTCTGTTCCCACCATCACTTATACCATTTAATGAAGCTGGCCAACCTATTTTCAGTGTAGATGCAGCCTGGGGATACATAGAGATGTGCTATCTGCAGGTATACAAGTACATAAATAAACCAGGCCCAGATTTCCTTGGGCTGGGTAATGCAAAGCCAACAACAAAACACTTCAGTTAATTTGTACTGGTTCAATCTTCCTCCATTGGAGGAATGCACATAAGAGACATTAGAGATGGTATACATTCATTAAAGGAATGGATAGTGGACAAGAGAAGCTTTCGCCCTCTTTTAAGCATCCCTTTGTTCAGTAGACTGCAGTCTGGACTTGTGAGTGGCTCCATGAATGGAAACAGATTGTGTCATGTAGGTAGCATATGCGATGTGGGACACTGAAGAAAAATCGAGTGCACAGGGTATTGGATTGGAGGAATCTGACCACTGATAAGGAGTAAAGTAACTGTTTAGATTAAAACTCTGTGCTGGGAGTGGAGTTGCTTGAGATTTCCACCTATGTAAATGAGCACAGAATTTGGCCCTTACTAATTAATCCTGGGACACAGTGAGTCTTTACAGTCCCTTGCTCTGGAAAACCTAAACCAGCTTCAAAGAGCATATTTTAATTGACTAGTGTATTCATTGCCGGAGGGGGTTATAACATGAAAAGGGGATTAACACCCAGCTGTGTTCTTGCCAAAACTTAAGGCACAAACATACGGTAGATTGGATAATGTCTGCATCAACATTTACAAATGAGAATCTTCTTCGTCTTTGCTAATGCTTAGAAAATGCACCGCCCCAAATTAAAAGCTTCTCCATATTGTGCCTTTAATGTTGCATCAACGTTGTGTGCCTTTACTCACCGTGAGGTCACTGTGTTATTACAGTCATATTAACAATACATATTCATCTTCATGGTTGCATTCTCCTAATGGCATTACAAAGGTAGAGCAGAGTGCACCGGCTCCATCTCTGTAAGGATGCAGTCATGAAACATGGAGACACTAAACAATGGGTCTGAGTTGTCACTGCCTTGTGGTGTGTATTGTCATTCATATCCTGTAAGCAGGCCTTCTGCATTTTCCTCCTGAAGCTGTTCTATACCAAGCCAGATCTCTAAAATGGTTTGAGAGTCCTTCTTCTCAGGGCGATTAGGGCAGTTGGGGATTACCAAAGAGTAATGGACTTCTAGCCATGCTCCCTACGTTGACTATTAGATTTGCAGCCTTCAAGGCAATCTGTGTATGGAAGACATCAGGAAGCAGAGAGCGTGATCCTTGTAGTGGTGAATCAGGTGGTGTTAGCTGCAGGATAAGGTTATCAGGTTTGAGTTGTATGGGCAGGACCTGCATTGATTCTTCCAGGATTACCCCAATATGCAAGGCAGGCTGCTTGTTATTTAAGACTCAGTCCTCTGCCTGAGACTATGCTCATGCCATGCTACCCTCGTGAATCAGCTCTTGCTCTTTCCAGCAGTGAAAGAAGGGGTCATCATCTTCTGACCACCATCTTCCCCAACCCAGGGCCGGGCCTGGTTGAGTTACCCTCTCCAAGTATAGTAAGTCTCTTTGCAAACCATTTCTCCTGTTATTTGACAAACTGTTTCTGTTTGGACCTTCCATGATTCGTCTTGAGCAGGAAACTGGGCCCAAATGTTGCATCTGTTGCTTTTTCAGAAGTGTTTGTGAGTCCACCAAAGAAGTCCTGACACTCATTCCTGC
>NW_005842030.1:947684-953662 GCF_000455745.1 Alligator sinensis | reverse complement strand
AATGTTTTTTTATACAAAGGCTTTAGTTTCTCCTTAGTTCAGGGGCAGATATATTCTGTCCACATTCTCTGCCACATGTGGGTTAGTAGACCCTTTCATCCGGCCAGGAAGGAATAGCATCACAGCACAGTCTTGTGTCAGAACACAGCTTATTAATTCAAGCTTGTTAATTCAAAGACCTGAAAAGTATGCAACAGGTTGCAGGGGCCCAGAGGCCCTTCACTTGCACATATTTCTCAATTGCAAAGCTAGTTGTAAGAGCCAACCTCCCTTCTGTTACCCTGAACTGACCTCCCTCAGCCCTTTTTAGAAAAACCTTGGCCTTTTCCCAAACAGATCTGATAGTCAGGCTACAACCTCTTATCCCTTAAAGGGGTTGGTTACCTCCTTAGAGACCCTTCTTCTTCCTTGTGAAGCCAAGGTCTCATCAAGGGACAAATCTTGGAGAAGAGAGATCAAGGGAAGCTTGGGGTTAAGTGATGCCAAGAGAAGGAATTGGTGGTGTTGGTGTAGAAATGGAAATGAAGAAGGAAAATCATCCATCCTTCTTCCTCTGGGGAAAAAGGAACTGTCCAGTCAGTTGCTATGAGAGTGGAGGGATGGTATCACCGACTGTCTTCAAACAAGCAACTTCATGCAAATATGTGTAAATGAAGTGCTAGTTTAACCTCAGGGTTTTTGATAGCTCAGCCTCCCTGAGGTTGAAGAGAGAGTTGTTATTAATGTCATTTTCATAGGAAGTCCCTTGTATTTGTGTTAAACCCTGTTCTCTGTCAGGGCTTGAGCTTGCATCAGTGAAGTTGATGGGAGTTTAGACACTGTCTTTAACAGGAACAGGGTCAGACTAATTTAAAATTGACCTTAATTTTTCATGCTAGAGAGGCAAAACATATGCGTGCCATTTGCTCTTTGGCCTCTAAAAATACAATCGCTGAGGACTTAAAAGAGCAAAACAAATTAAAAGAAATGTCTCAGAAGCCAGCTCTGTATCATTTAACAAGCTGCTAAAAAGAGAGAAAAAATTATTAAAATCAAGTTTAAAAAAGTATGCAAAGTCTCCACTAACACATCTACTGTTGTGTTCTCTGAATTCCTCTGCTTATTTGAATGCACTTAACGAGGTGGGAAAAAGCTAAGTTTTGTGGCAGGAAGAAGGAAACATTGTAGCTGTTAGGTCAATAAGCATTATGAAAACATGTTTTCTGGCAGACCAAAAGTAGGGGGGATTTTTTCTTTTAAAGCCAAATGTTAGTTTTGGTTTCCTTTCACTAAATAAAGTACAAAGTAAAATGCCGCAGGAAGGCATGAATTATCCAGAAGTCTCTCTTTCTCAACTGGCAAGTTGACTATTCACCAAGACTAAACATGAGGGAAGGCACCCAGCAGAGAGAAACGCTGGGCTGAGAGCTGAGAGATCTGGGTTTGGTTTCTAGTGTGGGCACCAGCTATGCAACCTCAGGCAGGTTACTGCATCCTTCTGTTCCTCAGTTCCCCCTTTTTTTTTAAAAAAGGGCCATTACCATGTCTGTTCCTATCCAATATCTGTTTTGCCACTTTATCATGTAATGTACAGTTTTTAGGACAGACAGTATTTCCTGGTATATGTTGGTCACAAACTTTGCATAGTAGAGCTCTGATCTCAGTCGCTACCCTCTAGACATCGCTGTAATATTAATCAAAGGATAATAGACCAGTCTCGTGGTTTGAGCATGATCCAGAAACTAAAAGCTGTGAGTTCTAGTCTCAATTCATGCTGCCATTTACAAATGCCAGGCTGATTACCATTTATACTGCAGCGGTGCCAAGGACTGCAGTCAGAAGCAGGTTCCCAGCAAACAAGTCATAGATAAACGCACGTGAAAATACAGGTTGATCTTTAAAGAACTTGAAGTCTAGAGGCCAGCTTTAATGGTAATTACACTCCTAATAGTTCAGACACGCACATATACTAAGTATACATTTATTCTCGAAGAAAAGTGGAATGGACCTCTGTATTTCCCTACTGGCTTTGTCATCTTTTTGGATTCACGATTCTAAACATCTACTACATAGCATTTAATCTGGAGGAAGTGCTGTTCTTTGGTGTAAAGTCATTTCTGAGGAACTCTGGAGAAAAATTACTCCAATCTATGTGTTGTATGTATAGCACCATTTTCAATTTCACTCTGGAGTAGCAATTTTCAAAGCAAAATGGCTCCTCAACTGGCTAGTGGTTAATCACTGTAATCGTGTCTACTTTGGGCAGCCTGCTCAAGAGAGCTTGTCGCACATCCACTCCTAACCATAGAGCAGATTTACTGCTAAGTAACATAGTGGGTAAATCACTCTGATTCATATGCCATGTGTCTGCACCCTCAGGGTACATATAGACAACTAGTGAGATGTTTAAAAGCATGTAGGTACCTGCATCTCATTGAACACAATGGGAGTTTGATGTCCAGGTATTTCAAAAGCATTTGCTCGGGGCCTTTCTGCATCTTTCATGCCTTCAATACCTTTAAAATGTGGGTGTTGCTTCCCAGTGACCTCAGCAGAGGCTATGCTCCAAGGAGTAGTTTGCAGAATGGGGCCAGATTTAATTCAAAATGCAATAATCTTCCTGATCAAATGTCCACTGCAGCAAGTTTATCTGAGCACAGGGCCTGGTATGAGGAATGCATCTGTCTGACTGAAGCCCCATCTACACATTACATTTAAGGCATGGTGATTAACCAGTTAATCACACCTTAGGTTGTGACCCAGCTACATGTTCAATCAATTCTTCTTCTTTGGCAATCCCTTGCAGTCAAGGACGATTGTCTTTCAGGATTGTCTTATCTGTGTAGCCGAAGATGGCTGATGAGGTTTATCCAGGACTGACAGACTCTACTGCAGCTCAGACATGGGTTTCCATGTGGGGTGCATGGTGCTGGTTTCTTCATTTGATCTATAACACAATGTTTCTGCTGCTTTTTCTTTTCCATCTCCTGTTATTGTCATGAGGTTTCAAAATACTGAGATCCATGCAGCAGACTCTTCATCCATTTGGGGCGGTCCTGGGCAATAGTCTCCCACAAGTTGACATTGATGTTGCATGTTTTTGACCTGGCCTTGAGGATGTCCCTGAAGTGATTTCTCTGCCCTCCTCTTGAGCATACACCTTGCCTGAGCTGGGAATATAAAACTTGCTTCAGGAGTCTGGAATCAGACATCTGGATGGCCAACAAAGTTGATCTTGGATGATCATCACGTCAATACTCATGGTGTTTGCTTGCAGGAGAATGCTAATGTTAGAGTGTCTGTCTTCCCACTGGATTCAGAGGATCTTCTGCAGGCAGCCGTGATGGTACATCACCAACAACTTCTGATGTCTCCTGTACGTTGTCCATGTCTTAGCTCCGTACAGCAAGGTGGGGATCACAACTACTTGACAAGCCATGAGCTTGGTTTCAGATCTGATGTTGTGATCTTTGAACACCCATTTCATCAGGCGTCCAAAGCCTGCACTTACACATTGGAGGCAATGCTGGATTACATCATTGATATCAGCCTTCTGTGAGAGATGGCTTCCAAAGGTACAGAAAATACTCAGCATTCTCCAAAGTCTCACCATGGATCTGGATTACTGGAGCTGGGACTGTTAATTAGGAGCTTGTTGGTGGAGGACCTTAGTCTTCTGAATGTTAAGCGTCAGTCCCATTTTCTTGTATGCCTCAGTAAAGATGTTAACGATTGCCTGAAGGTCTGCTTCTGAGTGAGCATGCACTACAGCACCATCAGTGTACTGGAGCTCACTAATTGAGGTCAGGGTGGTCTTGGTTTTGGCTCACAGTCAGCTGTGGTTAAACAGCTTACCATCCATTGGGTAGTTTAGCTCCACTCCAGCTGGAAGTTTGTTGGTGTTCAGTTGTAGCATTGCAGGAAGAAATATTGAGAAGATTGTTGGAGCGATGACACAGCCTTACTTAACTCCCATTTTAACCTCAAAGGGATCTGTGATGGATCCATTACTGAGAGCCACAATTCACATACTGTCATGGAGCAGGCAGAGAATGGTGACAGATTTTGGTGGGCATCCATACATACTTCAGAAGGATCCTCCACAATGCTTCTCAGCTGACAGAGTCAAAAGCTTTCATGAGGTCAAAGAAGGCCACGTAGAGAGGCGTATGCTGTCCCCCACATTTCTCCTGCAGATGGCAAGCTCTGAAGGTCATGTCAGTTGTGCCTCTTGATGCCCTAAACCCATACTGAGATTGCAGGAGGAGCTCTTCAACAAGTGGCAGGACAAGATTCAGGAGAGTTCTTGCAATGATCTTTCCTGTGGTGGACAGCAATATGATCCCTCTGTAGTTTCTACAGTTGGACTTGTCTCCTATCTTGAAGATTGTCACGATCATGGGGTCTCTGATGTTATCTGGGATTTCCCCAGCACTGCAGATCCTTAAAATGAGGGCATGAAGCTGTGATGTGAGCTCCTCCCTCCCAGCCGACCTCACCTCCAACCCCCCAGCATGATGAAACAAGCAATAAGCTGCAAAGTTATTCCACAAAAAATGTGTAATAACTTTGTGGCTTGTTCTTATCACTCCATTCATTGAACATGTGGCCCCTCAGTTGATGGGGATCTCTGTACTGCCGCAGCTGTGTGCTGTTGGGTTTAGAGCAGGGACAGCATGGGAAACATTGCCCCTGCTGCAATCCTGGTCAGCTGTGGTGTTTGCAAGGTCAGGGAGAGCAGCATGGGGAATGCTACAAGTCTCATCAGCTGATGAGGCTCACAGCCAGGGCAGTGCATTGAGTCCCACCAGCTGCAGGGTCGCAGCAGCAGGAGTCAGTGCAGGGGGAGTCTGGGATCGCGATCCCTGGCTCTCTTTGCCCTAACAATAAGGTGTGATAGGATCTGACATGCAATTCCACAGTCACGCCTCCTGCCATGCACATATGTGATTGTGTGGATTGCATGTCAGAGCCTATCACACTTTTTCCTGAATATGTAGATGGGCCATGACGGCTCTCTTCACAGGCCCAACCACTTGCCCTCTTCCTCAGCATATGTACGTGACTAATGCCACTTGCATGTCTCTTCCTCTACAGTCGTAATCTAGTCCCACGCCTCACAGGGCTTCTACCTTACTGTAGTGTTGGGAAAGTTATTCCCATGTTAGCCATTTTGAAGTTAAAGGGCAGCACAGATGACTGTTGTTGCGGCTGGTATCAAGTCCTCTGCTCACGGTGCTTCTGTAGAGGAATTTCCAGAAACACCATCTCCCATTTTCCTATGGTTATATCCCTTTGCTAACAAACCATCCAGATTTTATCTGAGAGACAGGATTCTCGGTAATTTATAGCCTCAATGGGAGTTCTGCGAGGAGGGCGTCCAGGATCAGGCCCTGAACAATCAGGCCTGTACATTTCTGTCCTGGGACTCAGTGCCAACCTGAGTGAGTTGCAGTTTTTTTTCTCCTGGGAGGTTTCACACACTTATGCCTTGCCAGTGTTGGCAATGAGTTAAGAGGCAAGAGAAAACATGGCAGGGCTTAACTCCCCCGGCTCCTGGTGAACTGAGTGTTCTTCTTCTTGGCGTGCGTATCAGGACTTTGAAATCAATTGCTCATTTTGTGCTTTGCCCAGCATCCTGAGCTGCAAACTGAGAAACTTCTTGATTGCAAAGGCATAGATTTGAAATAAAGGCGAGAGAGAGAGAGGACATCTGTGCCAGTGTGTAATGAAATCGTAGCTCTGTGCAGACATGTGGGAGATCAAGAGATGCTTTTAAAATATTAACACAATTGCAAAACAATCCCCAGGGGAGCTTTAAGAATATTTGATTTGACGATGCTGAGATTCCAATTCACTCTTTTCCAAGAGCCAAGGAAGACAGTGTGCAAGCCCACTAATCCCCCAGAATGGCGCCTTTCTTAAATACTCCTTAGCTATTGCTCACATTGTTTATTGATTTGCAGGGCCTCATGTAATAACCTGAAATCAGAGATTAG
>NW_005842030.1:927830-947653 GCF_000455745.1 Alligator sinensis | reverse complement strand
AATGGAAATCTGGAAACATTTTCCTTTGTCTGGTACTACCTTTATCCACAAACAGTGCATCCCAAACTATGACAACACTTTGTATGGACTTCTTAATGAAAAATCAGTTCCAGCTAATTCATGGTTAGCGTCTGTTTTAGGAAGATTGGATGCTGCAAACCCATCACATTTCTAAACAGTCTTAAATATTGGTGGCAGGAAAAGGAAAACCAGCTTTAGGAAGATCTTCAAAGCCAGACATGCCAATGTTTTACCACCAGAGTAATCAGCAGGGTTTCTCTGATAAAAAATAAATCCTCAATTTTTTTGGTTGAAAAAGTAACCCAAAATCCACATTTTTCCATGACCAGAATGAAATGACACTATATCTATCTATCTATCTAGCCTGAGCCTCAGCTGCAGGGAAGTGTGCTGGGGTGGCATGGCCAGTCTGGGCTGAACTGGCCCCAGAGGGGTTTAATTCCCCCCTGCTGTGCCCTGTCAGAGACCCGAGCCAGGTCTGCCGGGCGCTGTCCCCTCGCTGCTGCAGCAGTGGGCCAGCGTGGCCCCTGATGCAGAGGGGGTAGGGAGGGAGGTTGTTCTCCCCTCTAAGCCCACTGGTCCCAGGGGACCTCATCCAGGTCTGCCCACCCTGACCACCACCAAGCATCAGAATAAGCCCCCTCCTGTCCCCTGCACTGGATGCCGAACAGAGGGAGAATAACCCCCGTCCCTGCTCCCTCC
Source organism: Alligator sinensis (assembly GCF_000455745.1). Classification (NCBI taxonomy): domain Eukaryota; kingdom Metazoa; phylum Chordata; order Crocodylia; family Alligatoridae; genus Alligator; species Alligator sinensis. The sequence goes on along the minus strand of NW_005842030.1, from coordinate 946,930 downwards.
CTGTCAAAGAGCCCTGCAAGCCAGCATCTGTCCCCACCAGGTGGGCTGTGCAGTGTGGCCCCAGCTGTGAGTGGCGCTGCGCAGTGCAGCAGGAGCCGTAGCTGGAGGCGAGGGGAGAAAAACAGCCCTGCCGGGCCAAGCCAGCTTCCTCTCACCAGTAGCGGTTTTTCCTCCTCCCCTTCCTGCTGCTCCTGAGCTGCTCCAGGAGGTGGCAGGGGGTAGGGGAGAGCTTCAGCCCAGTGGTTTTTGCAGCCCCAGGTGCTGTCCAGGGCAAGGGGTGCAGCAGTGGCAGCTGCCAGGCTTGGGGCCCACTGGCACCTCCAAGCTGACCAGGGAAGCCTGCTCCGTAGCCAGCCCCAACCTGGTGGGGCCAGATGCCAGTAGGTCTTTTGTGCGGGGCTAGAGACAGGAGATATCCCTTCTCCCTTTGGCATCCAGTGGAGGTGACAGGAGGGGGCTTATTCTGCTGCTCGGCAGATGTCAGGGTGGGCAGACCTGGCTGCGTTCCCCCAGGAGAAGTGGGGGTAAAGGGGAGAACAACCCCCTCCTTGTCCCCTCTGCATCAGGGGCCATGCTGGCCCACCACTGCAGCAGCAAGGGGGGAGCACCTGGCAGACCCAGCTCAGGTCCCTGCCAACAGGACAGGGAGGGCAGAATTAAACCCCTCTCTGGCCTGTCCCCCAACCCTGCCTGTCCCTTTCTGTCCCTGCTCCAGCTGGGGAGCAGAGGGGTGAGGCCAGCTTGGCTGGGAGGGAGCAGAGAGCCCAGAGAGCATGCTGGGATGCTGGGGGACTCTGGTTTAAGTTAAACCAGGAAGGGGTCTGGGACAGACATTGCATAAACTGGTTTGAGCCAAATCAGTTAAGTCTGGTACTACATTCAACCAGGTTTATCTCAAACCAGTTTCAGCCATTTGGAAACTGGTTTATGTGCACTGAATGTCTGTTCTGTTACGGATTTAAACCAGTTTCTGATAATTTAAACATGGTTTATGTGTCATGTCTGTCCCTAGTGATTACAAATGTTGAACTATGGCTTTATATAAACCTTGTTGGTAAGAAAGTCCATCATAGAGAAAAGGTAAGGGTGTGGAACCACCACAGTCCCCACATCTGAATATCAGGTTCCCAGACAGGTCAAAATAGTGGGAGCCAGCTCTAGACAAAGGATATTACAGAGGGAGATTACTAACATCCTGGTTTCGCTTTGGGAGTTCCTCTATCTGGGCTCTTAGGGCAGAATTATAACCTGGTCTTCCTCTTCCCTCCTGTATTACTGCAGCCAGCAGTGTGAAGAAGACACTTATGACAAGCATCTTCTAGCAGCAGAAATGTCTATGTGGCATTAGACTAGACATAGTAATGAGGAGGAAATAGTGATAGAGAGAGATGCAGTGAAAGGAAATCTTCATATGTGTTTTACCTCCTGCCCTGGCATTGTTTAGCATTTGTGCATTGGCTTGGACTGAGGCCAGTGAGTCAAACAAAATTCTCCTTGTAATTATATGCTTAATGAAAACAAACAGAGGCCTCAGTGGCCTAGATTTGGAGAGGATTGTTTCTTAAGTAGTTGCCTCTATGGAGAGGAAAAATATCTAAAAGCTACGCTTGGGCAATGCAGATGAGCTGAGTTTGAACACATATCAAGCATAGTGAAGGGCATGAGTCTTGCTGCTCTCTTCAACCTTACCAACACCAGTCAAGGTGGTTTCTAAAGAAATTAAATAGCCAGGAGTTGGTGGGGTTGGAGTGATGGGCCTGCTTTACCAAAATAGATCTCTCTTCCTTGCCTTTCCATTCTCCTATGAGCCCACTGACTGGACTTCTCTATGGTGGATGATCTCAAAACATCATCCTGCTGATTCAGCCAGCTCCTCATGAATATCAAGTGAGTTTGTTTCGAGTCTGGGGTGTAGCTGAAGCTCCTTTTCCGGGTCATCATGGCCGTAACTGTGTCACATCATGGTGTGAATGTCTCAAGTCTCATTAGGTGGTTAGGGCCTTTTTGCATCAGTGATCATTGATGTGACTATATTGGAGGAGGGGGACCAACGGGACTGCTGGAGGGGAGGAAGACTGGGCAGTGTGGGCCAAGATCTTGCCCCAATATTTTGGAAGCAAGGAGTGGGTAGTGAGATGTGATGAAAGAAAGAATGATCCAGTGTTTAGGGATCCTGCCTTTGGGTCTGGGAGACCCAGTTCATTTCCCATTTTAGACACAGACAACTGGGGGCATGTGGTTTAGAATAAAACTTGCCCCATTCCCCAATCCTGTGTCACTTAGGAACCTGCATCCCATGTTCATGAGCCAGTTTTAAAATCATAGAAAATTAGAGGTGGAAGGGACCTCAGGAGGTCATCTAGTCCAGTGGATCTCAGCCTTTTTCACACCGGGATCCATTAGCATAACTATCAGGTGGCCATGACCCACACCCTCCCGGTCCTCGACCCACAAAGTGTCTCTTTCTCTCTCTCCCCCACCTTCCCCTCCAGCTGCTGCATCTGGCCCCCTCCCTCGCTCCCTCCCTCCCTCCCTCTTCCTCCTGCTGCTTTACGCTGCCAAGCTGCATGCTCGCTGTGCCTCCCACTGTGTGCCGGCCCCATGCAGCCTTGCAGCATTTCCCTCAGACCCCACTGTGACCCTTTAAAATCTTCTTGCAACCTATTTTTGGGTTGCGACCTACAGGTTGAGAAATCCTGATCTAGTCCAACCCCTTGCTCAAAGTAGGACCATGCCCAAATAAATCATTCTAGTCAGGGATTTGTTGAGCTCGTCCTTAAAAACCTCCAAAGTTGGAGATTCTAGGTAGCCCATTCACCATCCTTCTAGTGCGAGAGTTTTTCCTAATATCCAACCTAAACTTCCCATGCTGCAACTCGAGACCGTTGCTCCTTGTTCTCTCACCTGCTGCCACTGAGAACAGTCTAGCTCCAGTTTTACATTTAGGAGCTTAAGGCGTATCACACCTTAGGTTGTGACCCAGCTACATGTTCAATCAGTTCTTCTTCTTTGACAGTCCCTCACAGTTGAGGATGACTGTCTTCCAGTATGATGATTTGCATGTCCGAAGGTGCCTGATGAGGCTTATCCAGGATTGACAGACTCTATTGCAGCGTGGACATGTTGTTTCCATGTGGATTCTTCATTTGGTTGACGACATGCTGTTTCTGCTGCTTCTGCTTTTCCATCTCCTGCTATTGTCTTGAGGTTTCCAACTACTGAGATCCCTGCAGCAGACTCTTCCTCCATTTGGGGCAGTCCTGGGTAATAGTCTCCCACAAGATGACATTGATGTTGCATTTGTTTTGAGCTGACCTTGAGGATGTCCCTGACACACTTTCTCTGCCCTCCTCTTGAGCGCACACCTTGGCTGAGCTGGGAGAATAAAACTTGCTTCAAGAGTCTGGGTCAGACATCTGGATGACCAATGAAGTTGATGTTGGATGATCATTACATCAATACTTGTGAAGTCCTGTGAATTTTCAGTGAGACTTGGGCTTCTGAATAAATCACTTTGAAACATAAGACTTAGGCTCTTAAGGCCTTTGAGTACTTGTTTTACTTTTACCCTTCATCACATTGTGACTTCTTTCCCCATCAATAAAATGGGGAGCACTTTCCTGCCTCACAGGGATATAAGGAGCACACGTATATTAAAGGTCATGAGTTGCTCAGATTTTAGTGACTGGAAGGATGCAAGTACTTAACATACACTGATTGGAAAACCTAGTGGCATGGAGTCGTTTTTCCCTCTTAGGGGGAGAATAAAATAAAGAGATGTGCAGGAAGGTGGGGAGGGTGCATCATAGTAGTTTGAAATAAGAATTATCACTTAAATCATTAGATTCATTCTCCAAACTAGAGTCTGATCCAGCAACCTGCCTACCTGGCTTTTTTTGAGGTTATCCATCTCTGTGATACCTGGGTGCACACATACATTCTGCAGATGAAGGAAAGAATTGCAGATGCTTCAGCCTTTTTCTCAACCTGATGTTCCTGTTGCATGCGACTCCGAACAGCTAAAGGGAACACAACCACTCTGAAGTGAATGAAGCCAAAGAGTATTGCACATCCTGTATATCCCTTTTTAATGAGATACATTTTTGGTTCATTTAACATTTGACTTTTCTTTTTAAAAAAATACTGTTTGTGGGGTGCATGTGCTATCGCATATGTACAAGGAAACAGCAGCTGCAGGCATGTGTGGATGTGTGTGTGCATGCATTGCAACAAATCTGCAAAGAAGTTTCAGCAATAAAGCCAGTAGGGCTGTTTTTGGGATTCAGGACATGAATTGCCCAATTGAGCACGGTTAGCTACAAAGCCATTGGTGTATCACTTTTAACAGCCCAGCATCATTTTGGGGTTGAATAAGTTCCTTGCCTCAAGTCTGTTCTGTGTGTCTTGTAGTGTCGAGGTTTTCCTTTAAATTTCTATTATTATTGCCATTTTATTTGGTGAGGCATTTGTTTACATGGTTCTTCCAAGTTCACCTCTCTCAGGGGACCTGTTAATTTAACTGCATTGGCTTCTGTCAACAGAAGTTGACAGGGGGAGTTACGGGTTAACCACTGTTTAGAACAACTGGCAGGTGCTGGTATCACTCCAGCTAAATGAAAATATAAATGTCTCTCTACCTGCCCAAAAAAGCCACTTACAGTCAAGGAATAGACCCGTGTGTTTGGGTTCTGTCTGTTTATAAACCTAATGATTCGGAACGATGTTGCATGTGTTTAATGACAGGCAGCTCGAATACTTGACTGTCCAAGACCCCAGCTAGCTAAAATCACCGAGCAAGAATTTCAGATGTGACGTGAGTGTCTGTGACTTGAAAGAAACCACCTTTTCCACAAGGGCTGGGTGCTTAATCTCTGAAAAGAAGTCGTTTCAATGTGCTTCAAACTTAGGCACCCACAGTCTTTAGTCACTTCTGAAAATTAGGCAGCTACATCCATATTATGCACTTAATGAACAAACCATGGCTTCATTTTTAGGGGTGTTTTGCAGCTGATTTTCCTTCAGACTCCATTGCGTCTGAAGATGCACTCAGTGTTCCTTAGGTGATCGTATGCAGAATTTTCTGCTTAGCTTCAGGAAGCCGTGTTTGAAAATATTACCCCTTGGTAGCAGAGAGATTATAGTACTTTACAAGGAGACTAGCTAGCTCATTCATGAACAGTTGTGTATGGTTTTCTGCTAAATGCCTTAGTTCCTACTAGTTCATACCCTGCTGACATTGGGTTACTCATTATAGCACACTTTCTAGTGCATTGTCCAAACCAGTAAGGGTTCCACTCATTCTCCTTCTTCTCTGTATAAATTTGACTTGGTAGAAAAAGAAATAGGGTCAAATACTTGTTGCAGGGAGTGGTGGGTGGGGAGACATACTTCATTTTAGAAAACTACTTGTTTGCTATTGGCTGTAACTACAGCCTAGTGAAAACTGCAAATTATGGACTGATGGACTGCAGCCATTCCAACCACTTGCAAACATAATTGCATGTTATGGCCTTGAATCTTTTCTAAAATGAGGTAAAGTCTCCTAATAAATCTCATTTTAGACCCTCAAACAGGTTTTTAGTCAAACATTACAAATCTTAATGAGCCTAAATGGCACCTTTAAAAGTAATAATTAAACCCTATCCCACCACTAAAATGACAAAGAATACCTAGTTCTGCTTTACATTTTTCATATGGAAGCACCAGGAGCCTACGTACCATGTTAAAAAAGTAGTGGCAAATAAAAAGCTGTCCCTGCAGTTTCCCAGTCTCTGGCTTCCAAGCACTAGACATAATTCTTTGTCCACCTAAGGCACAGTTGTGTGGTCCAAAATCCACATGGTTTACTTGATACTTAAATCCGCTGTCTTGTTCACTTAAATCCACTGCCTTATATCCCTGTGCAAGGTAAGAAATGAACACAGTACCCTGTAGAGATGGTGGCATCACAGTAGGTGTCTTGACTTACACAGCTTCCCTCTCCTTTAGGTTTCTATTCTCAGTACAGATACCAAAGCTGTGTTTTATTTCTTACATCCTACAAATAAAGGGAGAATATTTCCTTATTTGAAGGTTTCTCTTGAATAAGTGTGTGGCACATGTTCTGCCAGTATCCTGTACACAGGTGGTACTTGTGTCCGTCCAAGTTTGCAGGGAAGTGGGTGTCCGTATGCTATCTCATAGAATCATGCACAGGTGACCTCTGGAAGGGACGTCTGGAGGTCATCTAGTCCAAATCCCTTCTTGAAACAGGGCCATCCCTATCCAAACCACCCCATACAAATCCTTATCTAACCAATTACTAAATTATACAGTCAGCCCTGTCACACACCCATAAGGCATAACACCCCTTGCAATGGGTAAAGAGTCCAGGGGAGAGCCACACAGGATCAGAGGTCAAGAGAACAGGCCCTATGAGGAGAGGCTGAGAAGCATGGGACTCTTCAGCCTGGAAAAGCGCAGGCTCAAGGGGAACTTGGTGGCAGCCTATACGTATATCAGGGGTGTGCATCAGGAAGTAGGAGAACATCTCCAAGAATTTGGTCATTCCTTAAGACAATCCTCCAAGCCCAAAGTGTGACAATCCCCACGTGGAACAAAGGGGACAAGAGTGCTCAAAAGCCCCCATGGCTCACCAAAAGCATCCACGAATGCCTCAAAGCCAAAAAGGAGGCGTACACCCAATGGAAGGGAGGGGCCATCACCAAGGAGGATCATCCCTCCTTTGCTCCAGATTGCAGGGGGGCTGTGAGGAAGGCTAAGGCAGAGATGGAACTAGGACTAGCGACCCGGATCAAAGATAACAAGAAGTCCTTTTTTAAATACATAGTGGGTAAAAAGAAGGTACCAAATAATGTGGGGCCTCTACAGGACATGCTTGGTAATCTGGCGGTCACACCAGATGACAAAGATAATCTCTTTAACAGATTCTTTGCTTCCATTTTTCTGAGCAGGGACAGGGACATCCTCCCCACCAGGATCCCCGAGGGGAGGCGCAGCCAGGCCCAGGGTCAGTGAGGACCTAGTCAGGGAACTTCTGCTGGGACTGGACGTGTTCAAATCAGCAGGTCCTGACTATCTCCACCCCAGAGTGCTTAGGGAACTGGCAGAGGTCATTGCAGGAGCCCTGGCACAGCTTTACAAGCACTCGTAGTGCTCTGGTGAAGTGCCTGATGATTGGAAAAGGGCCAATGTGGTCCCCATCTTCAAAAAAGGGAAGAAAGAAGATCCAGGAAACTATAGGCCCGTTAGTCTTACCTCAGTCCTAGGGAAGCTCTTTGAGAAAATTATCCAGGAGCACATCTGCAGGAGGCCATAAGAGGAGTTTATGCTTAGGGGCAATCAACTTGGGTTCATTAGAGGCAGGTCCTGTCAGACCAACCCGGTGACCTTCTATGACCAGGTCACAAAAGCCTTGGAGGCAGGTGTCGCAGTGGACGTAGTCTTTCTGGACTTTAGGAAGGCCTTCGACACTCTCTGTCACCCCATCCTCGTTAAAACATCAGGCATCTGTGGTGTTAAAATTTGGGCAGTGGGGTGTCCCAGGGCTCGGTCCTCGGGCCCACACTGTTCAACATCTTCATCGGCGATTTGGACAAGGGGGTGAAAAGCACCTTGTTCAAGTTCGCAGATGACACTAAGATGTGGGGAGAAGTGGGCACACTAGAAGAGAGGTACAGTTAGAGAGCTACAACTAGATCTCGGCAGGTTACAGAGATAGGCAGATGAGAATAGGATGGGTTTCAATACGGACAAGTGCAAGGTGCTGCACTGGGGAGGAAGAACCAGCAGCACACCTACAGGCTGGGGAACTCCCTTCTCGTCAGTGCAGAGGCAGGGAAGGATCTTGGAGTCATTATTGATTCCAAGATGAACATGGGCCAACAGTGTGGGGACGCAGTCAGGAAGGCCAACCGCACCTTGTCATGCATCCACAGATGCAACTCAAGCAGGTCCAAAGAGGTGATCCTCCCCCTCTATGCGGCACTGGTCAGGCCGCAGTTGGAGTACTGTGTCCAGTTCTGGGTGCCGCACTTCAGGAGGGATGTGGCCAGCATTGAGAGGGTCGAGAGGAGGGCCACCCGCATGATCAGGGGGCAGCAGGGCAGGCCCTATGCGGAGAAGCTAAGGGACCTGAACCTGTTCAGCCTCCACAAGAGAAGGCTGAGAGGGGATCTGGTGGCCACCTATAAACTTGCCAAGGGGGACCAGCAGGCAATGGGAGAGTCCCTGTTCACCTGAACACTACCAGGGGTAACAAGGAGAAATGGCCATAAGTTGACGGACAGTAGATTCAGGCTAGACATCAGGAGGTATTACTTCACTGTCAGGGTGGCTAGGAGCTGGAACCAACTTCCAAGGGAAGTGGTGCTTGCCCCTACCCTGGGGGGTCTTCAAAAAGAGGCTAGACACCCACCTATCTGGGGTCATTTGACCCCAGCATCCTTTCCTGCCCATGGCAGGGGGTCAGACTAGATGATCTGCTTAGGTCCTTTCCTACCCTACCAACTATGAAACTATGAAACTATGAAATGGGTTCACCAGAGCACCCCAAGGGAAGACAAGGCCCAATGGTCACAAACTCCTGCAAGACCATTTTAGACTGGACATAAGGAAAAACTTTACCTTCCAAGTCTCCAGAGTCTGGAATACACTCCCCCTCAGAAGTGGTGCAGGCACCTACTCTGAATACCTTTAAGACACACTTGGATGCTTATCTTGCTGGGGTGATATCACCCCCACTGACTTCCTCTCCCTTTGGCAGGGGGCTGGACCTGATGATATCGCGAGGCCCCTTCCAGCCCTGATGTCTATGAAATCTATGACATCTATGAAACTGGGGAGACAGTGGTGGCCAGAGTTCTGCTGCTGCAAGGGTTGTTAAAAACCATTTGAGAGATCCAAGGAAAAGAACCACAACCCCCGCTACACGGGAAGGCAAAAATTCCCACAGACTGTACCAGTCTGGCCATGGGGTAAAACTCCTTCCTGACCCCAAATGTGGCAATCAGTCTGACCCCAAGGAGAAGGTCAATACTCTGTAGCCAGCAGCCTCCAGGCTTTAGTCCCAGCAGGAACACTGGCCCACCCCAGTAAACTTTCCCAGCTTTGTCTGCAGCCAACACCCAGTGCCTCTGAGGAAGTTGGAAAAAACCCCTCTTTTTGGAGCTCATTGTTATCATCATCACCACCACCACAGGCAACACGTGGAGGGTGGGGGCACAGGGGGGCACGTGCCCCTCCCCCAGATTTCTGTGCTGACAGTGGGGTAACGGGATACCGGTTGTGCCCCCCACTGTCAACACTTACATGTTGTCTGTGGCCACCACCACCATCACCATATTTTCTCTTTTTCACCCAGTAGCAAATTTGAACAAGATTATTTTCCTTCTGTCTATTCAATGCTAATAAATGCTGATAATTAACATTTATACATCACTTGACACTTTCTAAGCACTGCACAAACATTAACTAATTACTCTTTGGGTTAGTGTAAATTAATGTAATCCTGTGCTGCTTTACAATCTATTTGCATCTTTTGTTGACCAAGAGCTGGTTCAATTACTTCTGATCTTTGCTCTAACTAGTCATTAAGGAGTTGGCAAGAATGAGGCATTTTTATCCACGATTCCGCCTCCCCATCTCCCCTCCTCCCTTCCCTGTCAGCCTTTTCTTTTTCTCCATTAATTTTTCTTGGTTCAAACTTCTTCCAAATGAGTGCCTTGTCTGCTAGTAATTTCCACAAGCAGAACTGTAGATAACGGTACTGCATCTCTTCAGGCAAACCAATGTAAGGTGTGGGTCCTTTTTCCCCCCTAGTTAAATGTTGCAAAGACATCCTTGTTCATTACAGTTTCATTAATAAATCTTTCCATTTTTCCACAGATGGAAATATCATCTAGCAGACAGATTAGGGATCTAGGAACCAGGTGTTTGGTATTCTCTTTCTAGCTCCAACACTTGGACTTGGATAAATTGCCTGACCTGTTGGGTATCAAATTGCTTACAGTAAAACGTGAATAATGATTTCCCTATGTGTAAAATGACACTAATTTAGATTCCCTTTTTTTTTAATGTGCTGGGTTGCATGGATAGGAAACTACATGAAGAAAGTGCTAGCCAGCACCATTAGTATGTTTTATAGCATTTTAGGATCTCTGGGTAGAAGGTGCAGTGTGCATCAGCCTGGCAAAACTGCCATACAGAGTCACTGACTAGTTAATTTACTTTCAGGCCTTTTACCATGGTGACAATGGGGAAAAAACCTGATACTATTTTGCTCTGCCTGGGAAATAGGAGAGTAGGATTTTGCAGGGAACTAGGTAGGGTGCAGTATCACCCTCTACCATCTAGTTTTTCAACCACATTTTTCCGGTCCCGAGGCACTGGTAAAACATTTCAGTCCTGAATTCTTCTAATGACCTTACAGAGGTTTCAATTCCACGCTGTGGCCCACCTCCTGGACTTCATGGGTAAATCTACATGTTGGTAGTTAATACATGTGGATTAGGTGGGAATTCAAATGGAAAACTTGTACCATAGAAAGGATTCCTTTTGCTTAAATTGTCTGACTGGTGTTGATGACACTTCTTGCTGTTCTAATTTGGAAGCTCTATTTTTTTTTTAAAGGAAAGATTTCTAATTTGCTATTTTTATCGGTCTCTTTCCCCAATAGACATTTTACCTGAGGAAAATATACTACCTAGTGCAGACACTTGAAATGTAATTGAAAGTTCAGCTTTGGACACCATAGGGGTTATACTGATTAATCAGTCCCTAGCATCTTTCAATACGCTCTGATTATCTTGCAGAGAAGACCTAAAATAAGTCCGTAGAAAATCAGAAATCAATTCTTGGGCATTTTAAGCCTTTTTACAGATAATTTATATTTTAATAAACTTAGTTTGAAGTTTGACTCTTTATGGGATTTTATCAGGAGGAGAAAATGGGCTTGTTTCTTTGACCGCAGAAGGAAGGCAGGGGAAGCTAGCCAGTAATGTCAGGATCATATATATCATTGTGGCGATCAGGAGAGGTCCCAGATGATTGGAAAAAGGCAAATATAGTGACCATATTTCAGAAAGGGAAAAACGAGGATCCTGGGAACTACAAACCAATCAGCCTTAGCTCAGTCCCTGGAAAAATCACAGAGCAGATCCTCAAGGAATCCATTTCTAAGCACTTGGAGATGAAGAGTGATTAGGAACAGTCAGCATGGATTCACCAAGGGCAAGTCATGCCTGACCAACCTGATTGCTTTCCCTGATGAGAAGACTAGCTCTGCAGATGCAGGAAGACCAGTGGATGTGGTGTATCTTGATTTTAGCAAGACTTTTGATACAGTCTCCCACAACTTTCTCACAGACAAGCTAAGGAGGTACAGGCTAGACCAATGGACTGTAAAGTGGATGGAAAACTGGCTGGTGCATCAGGCTCAGAGGGTAGTAATTAATGGTTCAGTGTCTAGTTGGCAGCCCCGGGGCTTGGTCCTGGAGCCAGTTTTGTTCAATGTCTTCATCAACAACCTGGAAGATGGCATAGTGTGCACCCTCAGCAAGTTTGTAGATGATACCAAGCTGAGGGGAGTAGTAGATATGCTAAAGGGTAGGGCTAGGATTCAGAGTGACCTAGACAAATTGGGCCAAAAGAAATCTCATGGGCTAGGTACAGACAGTCAAAAAGCCTGGAGGCTGAATTGATTAAGTCTTTGCAGGTTAGTCTAAACTACACAGATTAAATTGAAACAGAAGTGAACAGATATTTGCCTTTGATTTAGAAAATGCAACCACATGCTTGCACTGGCTCAGGCCAGAGACTGGGGGCACTAGAGCCTGACTCCCTGGCTGTGTGTTCACTTCCTCTTTCTCCTGCCCTTGAGGTCTCTGGGATTTGCAGTCCAGAATTACAGCAACAGGACTCTGGCCATGATGTTCAACAAGGACAAGTGCAAAGGATGCAACAATCCCATGTGCTGGTACAGGCTGGGGGCTGAGTGGCTGGGCAGGAGCTCTACAGAAAAGGGGAAGAGGACAGTAAGCTGAATATGAGCCAGCAGTGTGCCTTTGTTGCTAAGAAGGCTAACGGTATACTGTGCTGCATTGGTAGGTGTGTTGCCAGCAGGTCAAGGGAAGTGATTATTCCCCTCTATTCAGCACTGGTGAGACCACATCTGGAGAAATGTGCCCAGTTTTGGGCCCTCCACTAGAGAAAAAAAATGGAAAAACTGGAGAGGGTCCAGTGGAGGGCAGCAAAAATGGTGAGAGGGCTGGGGGACATGACTTATGAGGAAACACTGGGAACTGGGCTTATTTAGTCTACAGAAGAGGAGACTGAGAGGGGGTTGAATAGCAGCCTTCAGCTACCTGAAGCAGGGTTCGAAAGACACTGGACCTGGATATATTCAATACTTGGATATATTCATTTACCTGTTCTCAGTGGTGGCAGATGACAGAACAAGGAGCAATGGTCTCAAGATGCAGCAAGGGAAGTTTAAGTTAGATATTAGGAATAATTTTCTCACTAGGAGGGTTGTAAAGCACTGGAACAGATTACTCAGAGAGGTAGTGGACTCTCTATCCTTGGAGGTTTGTAAGACCTTGGTAGACAAAGCCTTGTCTGGGATGATGTAGTTGGGGCTGGTCCTGCTTTGAGCAGGGGGTTGGACTAGATAATCTCCTGTGGTCCCTACCAACCCTAATTTTCTATGATTCTATGATAGCAATACAAGCTTGGCCATGGTTTATACATAATAATGTATTTAAAAAATGAAAGGATGGTCTTATGGCTAAAGCAGGCAAACAGGAGTCTTGCTTGCTACACACTCTCCTTTGACCTTGGGCAAGTCACTTAGTCTTCCTGTGTCCCTCTGTAAAATGGGAACAATGATACTTTTTTTCCTCCTTGGTCTGTCTTTTCTATTTAGATAATAAACACCCTTAGGTAGCAACTGTCTCTTGCTGAGTGTTTGAACAGGGCTGAGAAGAGCGGGATCCTCATATCAGCTGGGGCCTGCTGGAAGTACCATGGTACAGATAATAGCAGCAGTAAATAAGCAGTGCTGAAATGAATCTGACTCTGGCAGTGTTTTCTGACTGTATCAATATATTCTTCTAAATTCAATTGAATCTGTGTTGTCCCTGTGGCCATTCAGCTGCAGAAATGAAGGCCAGTGCAGGCATAAACTATTATTCATTATTGCCAGAGCCAAAACAAAAAAAAAAAAAGGGAAGGATGGTGGCATTCAGGAATTGTGAGTTGTACATGTCACTTTAAGGTAACTTCTCCTTGAATTGGAGCTGCTGCCTGATGAGTAGTTCAGACACTGGGCTATAAAAACGGAAATGTTTTCTGATGTCTGAACTTTAATTCAAATATAAGGTGAACACTAAAGTGACTCTCATTACAGCAGATAGAGAGAGCTGACTAGATAGATGCACGTGCTTGAAACTGCCAGTTTTCTCTTTCATTAGTTTTCCTGTTCCCGTCACTTCAAATACTAATAGTAGTAGTATGTTTTTCAAAGCCAGATTAGATACCACCCTAAGGCACGTAGCTCTATCTATAAGCAACTTCAGTCCTCAAAGTTCCCAAACATTTTACAAAGGAATGCATACAGTGCTTTTTAAATTTTGTTTTGGGTTGTTGTTTTTTTTTTTATGGATATGCATCCAGTGCTGAAATGACAGAGCAGATGCCAAATGACATGCAGTAGAGCTGGAGAAAGGTAATTTTGGGGAGGAGACATAAGGCAAAGCCCTGCTCCCATGAGAAGTCACTCAAGATCTATAATGCCCACACAGAACAGACAAGACCTGTGTGTGTGTTTGAGAGAGACTTTAAGATCTCCGAACAGAATGGGCTGTTCTTGTCTTACATGCGATATGTTAGTGCAGAGGTGGCCAACCCATGCCACATGTACCGCAAGTGGGATAGGGCAGGGAGCAGAAAGCAGAGCAGCAGATAGGGCAGGGAGCAGACAGCAGAATAGCAGATCAGGCTAGGGAAGAGGATTGGACTGTTACTCAGAGAGGGCTTGGGACTTAATTGGTAGCATGCCTGCCAAAAAGGTTGGCCTGCACTGTGTTAGTGAGTCAGGCTACAGAATTTATCCATTTGATAGTTTTCATGTAATTGATGTACAGTGGCACGTCTACACGTGCATTTATGTGCCATTGCTACTGCACATTGACTTTAGTACCTCTAATATGAGGTACTAACTAAATTTGCAGTAGCCAGCATTACTGCACGGTAGCAAAGGCATGCCGTCTTTTCATGACAATTAATGCGCAGTACACTAATTCTACTGTGTAGTAGCACAGCTTTTGCTGTGATGGGCTAATCCGCAGTAGAATTAGTCAATTAGAATTAGAGTAAGCCCCTCAAGTTAACACTGTATGTGGTATTTTTACATATGTAAATGGAGGATAAAATGCTCTGTTGCTTCCAAATGCACCAGACACTTCACAGAAATACTCCCATCACCTATGACTGGGCAAGCACTGCAGAGAAAAACAGCTTTTGAAGAGTTAAAACTATTTGCAATTAGGGGTACTTTGCTGGAGGGCCCTGCTTAAGTCCTCAGGGTCAAACCAATTGCCAGATTTGTGCTCAAGATGGAATTTTTCACCTAGGTTAGATTGGAAAGAATCATGTTTTTGTTCTGGGAAAAACATGATTTTCCCTCTCCCTTCCTTTGTAGCAGAGGTCATAATCCTTTCCTTAGGACTCCCTCGTCTAAGCGTATATTAATCCAGCCAATTCACTGCCAGTGTGGTGGCAAGGCAATAGCAGTAGTTTTGTCTCCCCTACTCTTCTGACATGTTGTAGGGTTTGCTTAGGGTGCTTTCTGGCTATGGTGTGTGGGTGAGGCCGGGTGTATGTTCTTGTGACACTGTCATTATGAGTCAATGTATTATAAGAGGGATCTCCTTTAAGCATCAGTGGTCTGTAACAGTAATGGCCCTAGACACAACATCCTCAAATCAACATGGGCCTTTCAACTGACTTCAGACTGTTTGGGGTCATTGCTTCTTGGGTTGGTTGGAGAGAACTGATTCTGCTTCACAAAACTACTGAGCCACAGGAGCAAGACCTTTTGACAAGGTTTTATGGACCCACAAGGGAGCCCTGACCCAAAATAGCCATTCACCTACTGGTTAAACATCCCCTGGGAAATGGAGACCCATCTTTAAGAGCTTACACTGCCTGATATGGAGTAAGGAGCTTGACACAGGTGTCCTAGGCAAGAACCCAATCCCAAACCTCATGGTTATTCTGCTCTCGGTGTAGATGTGTCTTTTTCTCTATTTCAGGTTTAGTGAAATAACATTTTGACAATTTAAAAAAATGTTTCTTACAATTTTTTTGAACTAGCTGTATGCCCTGTGGTCCTCTTTGCAAATCCCACGCTATTCTGTGGGTCTCCAGCAGGGGGTAAATGGTGCACACCTGTCCCATGGTCTCATCAGCACAAGGAATAATGGGCTCAAGGTAGCTCTCAAATTCAAACCAGTGTCAGCATGTGCCACAGTGGAATAACCATCAGAGCAGCTGGGCTGACTTGGGTGGTGTTCATCATTTAAAGACTTTGCACTGTATTTATTAAGCGACTGTTCTAAATAACTCAGTTTTTAGGCCATGAAGGGATTCTCTGAGGCAGTCTCTACTGAATGAATAAATAGCATTTAGATATTAAGGTAAAACTGTCTCCAAAGGTACTAGCTTCTTTGGGAAACCTCTGTGTTTAATGAATAGAGGAAGGTTCTGAGTAATGCAATAGGAAAGTGCTTACACTAGTCAAAAACTATTTAATACCTTTTTATTTGTGGGCCCATAAATCTTCCAGCAGTGCAAACTGAAGGCTGCAGACAATGGGAGACTGAGGAAGACCTATGGGATTCCCAAACCAGATATTATTGGGTAATTGCATCCCAGTCTCCTGCATACAACCTGCCCGCCACGCTTTAAAATTTAACTAGTGTCTTAGGCTTCTCTGGACTTCAAGCTCATTGCCCTTTCAGATTTATTTTTAACAAGGCCATAAACCATGTCTGTTGAGTCGGAAATTTCTAATTGTCCAGCCAAGTATTTTACCAGCAAAGGAGAGGCTTAGTGTTCACAACTATTGGTTTGAAACCTTTAGCTTCCCTTGAGTGGTGGGTCCAGCTCTGAGCAGCATTAACTCAGCTTTTCATCCTTTTGACAGAAACTGAGTTCTGGGCAGTGTCTGGTTTCTCCAAAACCCGGGGCAGGAATTTGGATGGACATTGTATCTACAGCTTAATTTATCAATATAGAAGACCTTCTAGGATTTGGGCCCTGGTTATAAATCTGAAGTGTAAAGTCTAATAAAGCACAATAGGGAAGTGTCTTTTGCTTTATTTAAGCTCTCCTGAACCGGGGAAATGGCATCAAGTAGTTTATTGTCTTGGGGAATAGGAGAGGAGTTCCCTTTGGGGGAAAAAAAGACTTAAAACAAAGCTTTGACCAAGAGCTCTGTGTAGCTCTTGAGGGCTAGAGCCTATTTCAGTTTACACACCAACATGGCATGTAGTAAACCACAGCACTGCAGTGTTCGGCACTTACACACTTTCTGTGATGAATATCTGACCATGCAAATGTGCACGCTCACACAGAGCATATTCATCATGGTTGTGCTCTAGCCAGGCAGACACACGACAGAATAACATCTCCCTAGTAAGCGTATAAGTTACAAACTGGTTTTACTCAAGCAGGTCAAACTAACTTGCAAAGGTTGAATCAATTCAGGCTCTGGCTTTTTGAACATCCATCCCTAGACTTTGAAACTAGTTTATGGGCATTGAACTTTCTGATGACTTAAACCGGTTTATGTGTAACTTCTGTCCCTAGCCCAAGAGGGAGTTTGAAACTTCATCTGCTGCTTCCCAAGTAAAGTGACCTAACCACAAAGCTGCAAGTTAAGTATCAGCCAGTTCATTTCATGTCATTTGTGCTTCACAATGGCACACACTTTTGTGTTCAGAATGAACTATTCCAGCATGAGAGCATTGTACAGACAAAGCTTTGGGTTAATATAGACCTTTTTATTGTTCTCAAATGTCACAGACTGTACAAACCATGACCATAGCTTTTGGGAAAAAGTGCCTAAAATGAGATAACTTACCCCCAATTTAAATACCTGTATGTATGCCCCGATTTTCAAGTATCTGAGTGACTTGTGACCAGGTTTAAAAGGGCAGATCCTTGCTCCTAGATAACATCACAATTTTGAAAATGGCCTCACAGAACAGACGAAGGGTAGGTAGCATTTTCCCTCTGAAAAGGAACTTTGTAAAAATGCTGTTTCCTCCCCATTGTGTTTCAGGTTAGATCTACAGGTCATCAGTTAAAAAGATGTGTGTACAGTTCAAAGATCTGTTGGTACAGCCCTGAGTCAGGGATCCAGATTCTCTTCTCAGTTCTGCTATCAACTGCATATGTTGTTGAGCCACTTCACATTTTGTTGCTTCAGTTTGCCCCACCTCAAAAATGGAGAGACTCATGCTTTCTTATAATGTCCTACTGAGGGCACCTATACACATGCAGCGAGGATGCTCAAACACACTGTAATTACAGTGCGTTGGAGTAGACTCGATTAATTGAGTCTGCTGGAGTATGGCAATTGCTGCGCTCGAGCAGACTCCCGCATCATGTGTATCAGTATCCCCGCGCTGAAAAATGGCAGTGGAGACACGTTAACTAAAGCTCGTTCAACACTCAATGAGCTTTAGTTAAAGCTCCCTTGCCGCCATATTTCAGCATGGGGACAGTGATACACGTGACACTCCAGGTGCTTTAATTAGAGCAGCTCCCAGAGCTTCTCTAATTAAAGTGCCCCCCGTATTCCCAGAACATGTGTATAAATGCTCTTAGATATTAATTCTATCTAACAATTCTGCATCCAGCAATACAGAATTCAATTCACTCTTCAGTGTCCTGTAGCCATGCTGTACAAGAGCTGACAAGCATGACAAAAATTTAATAACTTCCCTTTATCCATAAAACAAGAAGATCTACTTTAAATACACACAAAGAGTGGGCCTAGCTGGGTAAGATGATTCCATCATGCCAAACAGAGCCTTACTTGCATAGGATATAGCCTGAAATATCCCCATGCAGCAAACTATAGTATATAGTAAATAGCCCCATACAGCAAACTATAGCAGCAATTCAGCTAGCAGAGGAAGAAGATAGGCTGAGTCAGCCTGCCAGGCTTCATACCTGTATAATCATGTGGATAAGACATTTAACTAAACCTGCTGTCTCATAAGCCTGCTGTTGTAACAGCCCAAGAAGCTCATAAAGCTCGCTCTACCTTTTAAACACTTATTTTTGACAGAAAATTGGATGGTATGACATCTTGCCTTCTAGAAGAGGCGCTGCCTATCACCTTACTGCTGATCTGTTTGATTAGCGAGCTGTAATGTAAGTCATCTGTGAAAGACCACCTGTCCTTTTGCTGCAAGCACCTCTAGCATATCTGTTGGCCGTGTCGCGCTTTCATGCATGGTTCTTGATTGATGGAAGTTTGTCTCTCTGAGCCATGACTTGGAAAATAAATCATTCCCTTTTCCATCCTCTCTGTGCTTTCCACATCACAAAGCCAATGTGGTTCATCAAAACTCCTGAAGAGCAATACTATATACATAATGAGGCGGACAAATAATATGTAATAACAAGGATTATTTGGGAGTTAAGCTGTGCAAAATGCAGGATAGAAACAGCTGCAAATAGGAAATATATTTACTCCATCAACAACAAAGATGGGTCTCCTCCCCCCACAACCTCCATCATGTGTGCACAAGACAAGAAACTACATGTGACAAGAAAATACAATTTTCAAGAATGAAAATGACAAAAATGACAAGAAAATACAAACACAAGACAAGAAAATACAATGTGGAAACACATTGGGAACATGTTTCTGTTTTCACTTTTACTAGAGTAACGAAGAAGAAACTCAGTTATAACTATAAGCAATGGATTTAAACCATTACAGGTCAGAGCACACTCGAGCCTTGTGCCTGTGAGAAATGCAACATGGAGGATTCGATCCTTATTTCTGGGAGCCACCCTTATGG
>NW_005842030.1:897762-927799 GCF_000455745.1 Alligator sinensis | reverse complement strand
AGGAATGCCTTCATAATCAGATGTGTTGCACCACGTACAAACCTCATCACAAATTACTTTTCAGGTTACATTGTCAACCAAAAATGCTTGGAATTTCTATTAATGTGGCATGGGAAAGAGAAGAGTGATGTTTTCAGATGAGATCTGAAATGGGATCCTGCAGTGATGAATGTCGTATAACAACCAGACTGTGTCCGAATAAAAAGAAAGACTTTTCTATGTGGATCAAGCTGCAGAGGAGAAGATCCTTGTCTTAACAGGGTGAGATGTTGTAGAGGGACATGAGAGAAGCCACTGACAAGTGGGGAGGAAAGAAGGGAGTAAAGCCATGTAGAGTGTGGCAAGTGTGTGGAGGTGTTTAAAATCAGAGGGCAGTTTTGAACTGGATGCAGAAGGGGTAGTTGAACTTGTAACCAACATGATGAGTGTGTGTTTTTGTATATTCAGTGCATACTGGTGATCTGGGGTTTGGGGAATCATGAAGAGTGTAAGCCAATGACTTCACTGATGACAATTTCAGCAGATGTGAATGCAACACATGGGGAGTAACAGATAAAAAGTCATCATGTAGGAAGGCAATATTAGGTGCCAGATTCTCTGCTGACATCACTCCATGGGTGGCAGCATAGCTACAGGATGTGACTTGGATGTGGGTGTGAAGTGTACTCTGTTCAAGTTTACGGACGATACTAAATTGTGGGGTGAAATGCACGCTCTGGAGGGCAGAGCTGCCTGGCACCTGGACATGTTAAAAAAGAGGACAGTATGCAATAGGATGCAGTACAACAAGGACAAGTGCAGAGGGCTGCACTTAAGTTGCAAAAATATCCAGCACACCGACTGGCTGGGAAGTGACCCTCTCAGCAGCACAGAAGCAGAAAGGGATCTCGGAGTCATAGTGGACTCCAAGATAAACAGGAGTCATCAGTGTGACTAAATCATCAGCAAAGCTACTCGGACTTCATCATGCATCAGCAGATGCATGGCGAATAGATCCAAGGAGGTGATACTTCCCCTCTATGCGGCATTGGTTAGACCACAGTTGGAGTACTGAGTCCAGTTTTGGGCATGCATTTCAAGAGGGATGTTGATAGCTTCAAAAGAGTCCAGAGGAGGGCCACTCATATGGTTAGGGGCTTTGTGGGGAGACTAAGGGACCTGGACCTCTTCAGCCTCTGCAAGAGAAGGCTGAAAGTGGATCTTGTGGCCACCTACAAATTCATTAGGGGGACACAGCAAGGGATCAGAGATACTCTGTTCACCAGGGTGCCTCTTGGGGTAACAAAGAACAATGGTCACATACTGACAGAGAGCAGATTTAGGCTAGATATCAGGAAAAACTTCGTCATGGTAAGGGTGGCCAAAATTTGGAATGGGCTTCCAAGGCAGGTGGTGCTCTCCTCTACCCTGGGGGTCTTTAAGAGACAGCTGGGTAGGCATCTGGCTGGTGTCATCTGACCCCAGCCCTCTTTCCTGCCTAGGCAGGGGGTCGGACTTGATGACCTGTTGAGGTCCCTTCCGACCCTAACATCTATGAATCTAGGAGCTGAGAATTTTGATCTGAAAATATAAGAAAAAAAAGGAAAATTGCAATACTTGCACATCCAAAGAGATGCACTGGAAATCCACTTAGATCAGTTGAATACAACAGCTCCTTCTTAAGAAATATGTGCTTTGGGGGGGTGACCTTTCTGTATGAAACATGCCAGCTCACAAAAGAGAGAGAAACAGAGCTGAGGAAAGCTAAATTTATAAAGTTGTGAACGCCCTGGGAATTTGAGCAGTGTTATACAGGAACGCATGTGTGAATTTAGTAGATTTATGGGGCTAGTTTGACGTCCTGTATGAGGAACTTTAAGTTTTTCAACACCTTTCCATAAGCAAAAAGAGCCCCTCGTCTGGTGGGAATTCAGTCAATTTCCTTGTGTTTTTTTGGCCGTTTCCTAAGTTGCAAGGTTACTAATGGTAATTACAGACCTGGTTTTTGCCTTGCGAATTCTGGCTGTGCAGAATTGACTTCTTGGCATGCGTTGAGTCTCCCTGCAGAAGGTTCTTAAATAACTGGCCCTCGGTAGGGATTATTGCAACACTTGATTAGACAAAAGCAACCTTTCCTCATCCCTTTCTTTGTAGAATATAGTAACTGCTTTTCTTTCAAGTTTTGCCCTCCCTAAGTGGCCATAAACCACAATTTAGATGTTCATTATAACAGCTCCTAGTAGCTTTGCTGCAGTGAAAGAGCTGTTTTCAAGGTATTTTAATAACATTCATAACAAGCTTGCTCCGGTCTAGAATTTGGCACCCAAGTGCTTAGCCTTGGAGTGATATAAATATTCATATATATAAATGCAATGATAGAAAGTTAACTATTCTTTAAGCAAAAAAAGGGGAGCGGAAGTGGTTTTTAAGATGGGAAAGCAAAAAACGGTAATTTTAATAGGGAAAAAGAATATAGAAATAGCAAAATCCCCCTTTAGGTTGTCTGTTCAGTGGGGAATTGCTCCTTACAGAATAACCTTTAGTGCCTTTGGACCGCATCTCTCTTAAATGAGGATGATAAGGGATTCCCGAAGTCCTTTGCAAAGCTGCTCTGTACTGTTTGGGGATGCTTCTTGATGATCTGTCTGGTTCTTGGGTGTGGTTGCATCCCTTTTATTATATCTCCAGTATATCCTCTCACTCCTTAAACTTTTCACCCTCCTTTGTGTTCATGCCACTTGGGCCTCGACTCAGCAAAGGCGCATCCTTAACTTTAAGCAGGTGAGAAGTTGAATCCATTCAGAGCAAAATGCTTCAACATGTGCCTAAGTCATTGGGCTTGGTGGAATTTAAGCACCTGCTTAAATTTAAGCCTGTGCCAAAATACTTTTTCTGATTTAAAGCCAGAGATATTTGACCCACATGCAAGTCAGGATCACTGTTGTGAGGAAGACAAATACCCTTTCTCATTCAGCATACATAGTCTAAATGTTTTACAGATAAAGAAGGGGTGAGGTTTTGAAATCTTGGCTAGGTTGACATCTGGAAATTTTGCCACTTTAACCCTAGAGTCCAGGGGCCTGACACCATATTTGGAGTAAATTTGAATGAGCTCCAGCATGAAAAAAAAGAAAAGTTCCTTTATTTAAGCCAATTAACAAGAGAACGGGTTCATATCCAGTGTCGTAGCCACTGCCAAGTGAATGGCACATTCTAGGGGCAAAATGCCAGGAAAACCCAGAGAACAGCTCCTGTAAGGTCTGAACAGGAACGGCAACAGATGCACCACACCACGCCGCTCCCTCCCTGGATCTAGAGTAACCCTTTCGCTGTCATCTGCTGGTCCCACTTTATCCTGCCCTATCTCTTTGGTTTCGGGACTCTCCTACTGGCCTGGTGATCTAGCCCTCCTCTGCTAAGAGCAGATGCCACCTGCAAGTCGCTGCATAGTGACTTGGTTGTGTAGATTATCAGACTCTTCATGCAGCACCTTTCATACGACACGGGAGCTGCAAAAACAACAACAAAATGTACCGGTCCAGATCTCTGTGAACACAAGGAACACAGTAGTCATCCAAGAGACAGAATGCATCGTCTCAGCCACAAATGTCTAACTGTGTTGCAGATACTAGTCCCAGGTGGCTGAATTAAAGGTAGAAGCACGGGTTTGCTTTGTTTTTGGATTTTGTTGCTAACTTCGCCCTTTAGCGATCTCATGAGTGATCATCATCTACCCCATAACCATGTTTCCCTTTCATGCCAGAGATGAAGGTTTTCCCTTAAAGCCAGTTGTCTGATTTCTGTGTGATTGTGATGTTTGCCCCTTTTAATTATCATCAGAGATCTAAAATTTGTCTTCTAATTTTGTGACACACACCAAGGTGAGGGTGAACAATGAGTATATTTTCATTTTTAAACTGTTTGCTGTTAAAGTTGATATGGAAAGTCCCCAAAAGAGAAGGTTTCTCTTGCCATCTCTACTGTCAAGAAATAGAAGAAAATAACAAGTTTATTGGCCTGCCATTCAAAGATACCGACTGTCCTCGATTCCTGTACGTTTAATGTTAGCAGTGGTCTCATCCCCAGAGATTACCCAGCCACAATTGTTTAAACCTGTCTTCAGTATTTATCTTTTTTCTTCCCACTGAAAATCAGTTTGGATGCAAAGCAACATATTTCACTGCTGTTACTACAATATGTATTGATTTTTTTCCCCTCTATAACTTATGTTGCATTTAATTGAAGTACAATGAACAGCTGATGTACTTCAATAATTAAGACATTTGACAACATGTTTTTTAATAAGTGTTTTCTTTCTCATATCTTTATTGTTTATGTGCGTGCGTGCGTGCATGCTGGTATGTGTATACTGCTGCCTGGACCAACTCTCCAAGAGCAAAATCCAAACTAATCAGTTACAAATCAGAGTGATATGTTTTATATGCAGCTTCCCAACTCTGTTGCATTTAAAACAATAGGTGAAAAGAAGTGCATTGCATTTGAAGGTATCTTTGTCTAGGTAGCCTTCTAAAACTCACCCTTTATTCTTCTTCTTTCCATCTCTTTAGCTGCTTGGTTTTGCAGATGTACGTGCTTTCTCCCATTTACTTTCTTAAATGCTACATAAAGGCAGCCTTGAAAATATAGGCCAACCTTTTCAGAAGCATCTAGTAACTTGGGTACCTCATATTTTTTGTTCCCAAATTGAGACATCATAGTGTGTTCCCACTTCCAGCACTTGATGGAAATAGGGCTTTTTGGAAACACTCAGCACTTTTTGGAAATAGGGCTCCTATAAGGTGTCTGAAGCTGGTTACAGTAAACATGAAGCACCCAACATTCCCGGGCACTTTTGCAAATCTCTACATGTGCACTTCAAAGAGATTCAAAAAGTGTGTGTAGCAGCTGTGGCTCTAAGGAAGAGGCATCAGGAATGGTTTGGGACCTACCCACATAATCGATCCTTTCCTTTAACTGGCGATTGTGAGAAGTGGATTTCCCTCTAGTCCAGGGGTTTTCAACCTTTTTCAAGGAGTGTACCCCTTCTGGAGTGTACTCCCTTCTGGATGTGGCGGGGAGGTGCTAACGGATGACCAGGGAGTGGTGGGGCGGGGAGGCTGCCAGCGCGAGGACATGGCGCACAACAGGGACGTGGCACATGGCGGTGACACAGAGTAGTTGATGGTGGCGGCAAGCTCCCTGCACCGCTTCCCTGCACTGCCAGCTTCACGTAACCCCTGGGGCCTTCCCAAGTACCCCTGGGGGTACAGACAGCCTCTGCTCTACTCCATAAGGGTAACCTTTCTTTTGTATGTGTAAGTAGCTGAAACTGAGAGATCAGCCTTCTGCTGTCTGGTGGAATGACCCGTGTCTTTTAATTTCGTTCTTAGATTATTCCAATTCAGTTGCCACACAGACACTATAATTTTAATGTTGAAGACTCAGACGAGGGGGCCATGGATGTGAAGGAAAGGAAACCGTACCGATCTCTGACCAGGCGCCGCGACACAGAGCGCCGCTACACCAGCTCTTCGGCAGAGAGCGAAGACAACAAAATACCCCAGAAGTCCTACAGCTCCAGTGAGACTCTGAAAGCTTATGATCAAGATTCCAGGTTGACCTACAGTAATCGGGTCAAAGACATGGTACACCAGGAGGCTGATGAATTTTGCCGAACAGGTAAGCACATTTCAGCAGGTGCTGCTGTAAGCAGTGTGAGTTAATCAACTCTGTGCTGAGGTCGAAGGGTGGGCGGGGGGAATTACTCAGAGCTCTAAAGGATTGTGAGACCAAAAAGCCAGAAAATGTCTTTATGATATTGCACAGAATAGGAGACAAAGAGAGAGAAAGCAGCATGCTGTAGTTGGAAGTAAAGACGACACTTATGATGGGCATCTCTAGCTACTGCCACACTTCCTGAGTAGGAGTGACATGGAAGAGTGACACTCCACAGACAGCACATATGGCTACTCAGCAAGCAGTGATGCCATTGTAGAGCACATTGGCATTAATGAGATGACTTGAATTTAGCTTGGGTGGGTAACAGTAGGAGTGCAGGTGCCTGGGGTTGGGCTTCCATCATATTGTACAAGCAGAGATTCTAGGTGCTGCCACATCTTCACAGCTATCACCTGTGCTAGCTAGATTGAAGTCGGTGCATAGATATGTGCCTGCCCATGCTAGAGACACACCTTTGTGCTCCTGAAATGGGTAACCAGAGGGAGTATAAGGTGCAGGGGGTGATACAGCGAATGGAAAGACCGACAGAGGTGGGTCTAATGGGCTCTCACGGTGCTTATGGCTAGGGACAGAAGTCACACATAAACTGGTTTAAGTGATCAGGAACTGGTTTAAACCTGTAAAAGTACAGAAGTTCAGTGCACTTAAACTGCTTTCAAAATGGCTGAAACTGGTTTAAGATAAACCTGGATGGATGTAGTATCAGACTGCTACTCACTGATCTGACTGACTGATTAACTGATTTAGGATGTATCAGACTTCACTAGGAACTTCTATCCCAGATCCCCTCCTGATTCAACTTCACTCAAAGTCCTCCAGCATCCCAGGATGCTGTGCAGCCCTGGCCTGTACACTGTGCTCTAGCGTCGCATAGTCCGCCCGGCCCTCAGCTGTCAGTAACTGGGCGATTCCCCCGGCTTCATCCCCTCCTCATCCAGGGGAATCAGCTCAGCTCCCAGATGTGTGTGTTGGGGGGGAATAAGCCCCAACTACAGGCTTTCCCCTCCCCACCCCTCATATGCTGAGCACAGCCTGGCTAACACTCCAGAGCTGAGCAGGGAGCAAGGAGCAGGGCATTTTCCCTTTTTATTGTTTATGTGTGTGCAAGCATGCATGCTGGTATGTGTATATTGCCAGCTCAGGAAGGGCATGGGTGGGTGATCATGCTGGCTCCCAGTTCAGGTGTGGGGAGTAAAGCCCCCATTGCAGGCTCCACCCTGTGTCCCGGACACAGCCTGGCAGGGGGGCTGGAATGGTGGTGAGGGGGATGGGAGAGAGCAGGGACTGCTTTCTTCCCATCTCCCTCCTCAGCCAGCCTGCTGGCAAGGGAGGGGCTGTGGTGGGGTGATCACCTACAGTGGGGGCTTTGGTCCCTGCCCAAGCTGGGATCTAGGGTGATCACCCAGACACATCCCCTCCCCGGCTGGCAGGCCAGCTGAGGAGGGAGTGGAGGGGAAAAGCAGTCTCCATTGCGTGCTTCCCCGCACCTGCACCCGGTACAGTCTGGCTGGGGGTCCAGAACCGGGTGAGGGTTGTTTTCCACCCCACACACTCCCTCCTCAGCTGGCCTGCTGGATAATGAGGGTGCATGGCTGGGTGATTGGCTCGACTCCTGGCTCTGGGTGTTGCGGGGAGGAAGAGTTGGAAAAAGGCCCTGCTGGGGGCTTACCCTCTCCCCCGCTTCCCGCTGTGCTGGGGAGACCCTGGCTGGGGATGCAGTGACAGGCAGCATGGGGAAGGGTAGGGTTCCCCCCAACACCCCGTCCTCAGCCGGCCTAGACTGAGAGAGAGGGAGCTTCCCCTCTTCCCTGATGCCAGGGAGACCCCGGCTGGGGGTCCGGTGGGGAGTGCTTTCCCCCCATGCCCCATCCTCAGCTGGTTGAAGAGAGGACCTGGCTGGGGGAATCGCCCGGCTCCTGGCTCTCTGCAGTGGCCGGCAGGCTGGGAGGCATGCTCTAGCGCTCCTGGTATGGGCCACTGCAAGGGTCTGGCTTCCTTTCGGGTTTGAAAAGTGAACTTCAGTTTACTTTCTCATTGGTTCAATCTAAGCAGTTCACAGAAACCTGCAAAGATTGAATCAATTCATCCTTGGTCTTTTTTACTGGCTGTACTTAGCCTGTGAGAGCAGTGCTAAGAAGTACCTTCATATCCAACTGCTCCTACTATGCATATGCCAAACCCATGTAGGAGGCAGGGAAGCTGCCCTGAGGTTGTCCTTCCTGCTGTTTTTAAGGGTGGCTTTCCTGCAGCAGTGCAGACAGGGTGTTTTTCTCCTCCAGGTCTCTCAAAGCAGATCCAGAGGCAGCTGGTAGTGTAAGTGAGAGCTGGGTTCTCAAAAGTGGATATGCACAACTGCACTTATCCAGCTCACTTCCAGAGCTTTCAGTGTTTCATCTGCAAGTGTGTTTTGTATGCGTGCCTAAGGAAATAACATGTATAAAGCCCACAAAAAGCCTGTAATGGGCAGTAGTTAATGGCACAATAAAGTACCCTTATATGCTTTTAATAATACTTTGCAATTAGATAACACCTTCCCATCTAGCAACTCAAAAGAACATCATAATCTCCAAGGAAGGAAAAGAGAAGGCCTTTCAGGTAATTGAATCTGCTCCTCAGCATGTGAGGGATTGCTCCTTAAATGCAGTATGTTCACCCCATGTGGTAGATGTGCATTATTCAAGACGGATAAACTGAATCCAGCAGAAGTGATGAGGTTTGGAGAAGGTCACACAACCGGTCTACGCATCCCGTCGCCATGTCTGACTAATTGACTACCCACAGATTTTTCATTCCATAATTTTCATCCATTTCCACTGTTCTTGAAATCTCCTGTCTCCTTCACAGCACAATTAGGCTTGACCAGTGGTAACAATTAGCCCTTAGACTTCATGATCTATATTCCCAGTGGGTGGAAATCAGCATCATTCTGTGACTTTAATGGAGGTACATCAGTTTATACCTGCTAAGAACTGGGCCCCGTTAGCTTCTGGTATTTTTTTGCTTGACACCAACAAGACAAACGTATTTTTTTTTCCAGAGTTGTCTTGGGAGGCAGAGGAGGGAAACATCTGAATTGACTGAATAAATTCAGTAAATAAACAAGTCAGCATTAAAATTGTTTTAGCCAGAGTGCAAGTGCCAAGAAAGTCAGCGGTGCTAGTCAGCATAGCAAAAAATAGACCAGACCTGAATTAAAAAGTCTCAGATATTTATTATCTTCCTTTTATTGACTTGAGTTCTCCCAGCTTAAAAGGCTACAGTGAGCATAGAATATGAAAATCAATGCATCTCATGCTGTTTATTGCAAATAAATTTGATTTTGAGTTAATTGTAGCAGTCATTTTTTCATAATTTATGAGCTGCTCTGCTGGAGAATATAACTCAAGCTGCACATTGATGTGTTTGACATTGTAGAGTGTGTTTGGTGGCAGAGAGAGGTTGAACTTGCCACAGTGGATCAGTGGGGCTCACATCAGTACCGTGGAGGACAAAGCAAAAGATTAAACTGTCTGGTGTTGGCCTAATAATTATTCTGGGATCTGAACGAAAGCACAAGCTAGTGGGGTGGACAAATGCTACGTCTCTGAGGAGATGCAGGTGCCCCTGTTGTTCACGCTGCTCACGTTCGCTTGCTGGATAAGGCAGTGGAACGGGAGTGAAGGTTTCTCCCACAGTTGAGCAGCGGCACCAGCATCTGGATTGATTTATCACACGCTTGCTCTGAAATCTCCAGCCTGGACCTTACAGTTTACTAGAGCATACCCCGAGTATCCCTCCCTGTCAACCCTGTCAGAAAGCTTCATCTATTTTAGGTAATTAAAAAGGTGTGAAGTTCATGAACAGCTGATGTATTCAGAGCATTGCAGACCAGTGCTCTTAAACCAGGTGAACCATGCTCATTTTCTTCCCACGTCAGGGAGTTTCTTCGCTGAATTTTATTTAGGACTAGCGTTAAGTCCCTTGTTTTCCACACTCTTTCAGTTCAGAGCTCCTTCCCCTCTCCCTTTTTCACAGACAACGGTAGAGCTAACAGACTTCGGCAGATATTTCTGTCTCAGGAAGAAAAAAGAAAATGCCAGTCGTGTGTTTAGCATTGTTGTAGGCAGGTTTACACCCTGGAAGGGGCCTTGTGGTGAGCCAGCTCTTCTGCATCTGTAAACCACAAAACCCAGAATATGGCTCAGAACAGTAAAACACTATTGTTTGTAGTTTGGGGCACTTTCCTAGAAATAGACAATTTAATGTCAATGCATGGACGAGTGGGGAGAATCGCAAGCTTTAGCTTGGCTTTGAAGTAGGCAATGAAACATGGTGCTGAACCCAAACTTGAAGTCCAGTGCTGAACTTTGTGTCTAATGGGCAGAATCAAGCATGCCTGGTCCTAGTCGTTGGCCCACATCTTTCCCAAGCTCATGCATTCAGATTAGGATCGCCAACTCCAGCTGAATGTATTCTGGGAAGCTTCATCACATGACGTCTTGTCATTAATGCCTGTTCTACTATACTTTAAAACTTTACATCAGGAAGGCAAATGCACATGACTATTACATTTTAAAAACCCACTGCATTACTGTATAAATAAGATTCAACATTTAATATTTATTTTAATGAATGCCCTATCACTTATCTCCCAGGGGACTCTCCTGGGGCTTTCTATCTAATTCCTGGAGACTCCAGGGCAATCCTGGGGGGTTGGCGACCCTCATTCACACTCACCTCAGAGAAAGAGGTTCAAGCTGTGACCTAGTCTGAAACCGGATCCTGGGTTTAGATGTAAGGGATTTGGTCTTGGCCCATGCTCTTTGAAAAAGAACTGAAGCAATTTCTTCCCCTCTGATTCATTAAGTGATTTATTCTGGCACTTTTGCACAGTGCTTTTCTAGTTTATTGTCCAAACAAACTGTGCCATACAGTGAGAGTTTGCAGGAAATAAGGATTTTGCTAAATAACAGTTCAGAAGTCAGCTTTCCAACTCTACGAATCATTTGGTCCGCCATTGTTATCCCGCTGCTTCAGAGGAGAAACAGGGCTGCCCTTCAACAGTGCATAGCAACAGGAAGAGAGGAACACCGTATCCACGGGAAACCGCAGGAGAGGTTCGTTAGGCAGAACATAACGACCCAAACTGAAATCTGGCCAAGACACGGGAATTACAGCCCCCGGTGTTACAGCAAGTTCCCTGGCTCCAGCCGATTGTGACATACTAGGGGCGCATTGTGCGAGATAAATGCGCAATGCCGATAAAGCCATTCACCGGATGCCACCATCTTTTAAGGAGACTGGATGCTGAAAACGGAGGGTGTAAACGAATAAATAAACATGCAGAAGTGGATCTGAATGGCACCGCTCATGGCTCTCCCAAACACTCTAGCACACCTTCCTGAATAGAGCGTGCTAATATTTGAAGCCTCGTTCACACTGACTTGGGCTGCTTATGAAGCTCTGCAGGTACCTAGAAACAAACTCAAAAGTCATTTTTCAGGTTATATTTTTAGCCAGCTAAACAAGTGCATCCGTTTGCAGCTGAATAACCTCTGCTATGATCATGTCATAGCATATAAGTTAAGCTGCCTGGTGAGTGATTCGCACTTGGATGCAAAACCTCCAAAGAAAACCTTGACCCTGCAAGAAGCAGTTTCGATGATCCCCGCATCTGCCCTGAGAGCCAAGGAATCCGTCGCTAAATCAGCACTCCAGGAAGTTTCTGCCTTAAATGGGTCATCCCCTTTCAGTCAAGATTCACAATGCAATCCTGACTCCTGCTCTTCATTTCCCACTTTGTGTTACTTTTCCTAAGAGCCGGTGACTTGTTTGAATATTTCTGGTGGGGTAACAGTGTCTGGTAATTAGAGGAAGAGACCAAGAGGCAGAAATTCTGCCACTGTTTGGTGCTGGACAAATCAGCTAACCTCTCTGGTAGTTTCCTTAATTTATTTGTACAACTTATTTCGGATTTATAAAATATAAAATATAAAATATTAATTTATATTATATAATATACTATCTTATATGATATAAAATATAAAATATAATATATTAATTTTATATTATATAATATACTATCTTATATAAAATATATTTATATTTTATAACTAAATCCAAATTTTATAAATCTGAAATGCTAATGCTCAATTTAGCTCATCAATGTTCAGTATCTTGATAGGTGTAAAGTCTATTCTAAGGGAGTAGAAATTATACTTGATACTAATTTTCCTATGTGCTGCTAACAATAGAAATTACTCCCATTTTACAGATGGGAAAATTGAGGTTCAGAGTGGTCTAGTGTTTTGCCTGGTATCACACAGGAAGCTGCCTACAAATACAGGCTTCCAGTTCTGCTCTTCAGCTGTGTTAGCATTGTGCATCATGTTTCTTGGGGAAGGTGGAATAGTGAATGATAAACCATCCACTGAGGCTATTTATGAATAAATAAGGAAGGATTCAAAGGAGCCAAGGACAAAAGAGCTCAGTCAATTACTTGAAATGTTAGTACCATGATAGCCTACACAGAGAAAAGTACAAGAACAGAAATTGTATTTGTTATCATAAGTATTTGTGGCACAATATGAAAAAAGATAGCAGAGACACATGTTTTACTCACCAGTTCCAAGAACTCAGTGTTCTTTAATGCTTAATGCACAGAGTAATACGTTGGCGCCTATAGAAAATATCTTATCCAATAGAGTAACTTAAATGATGACCAGGGATCCTGGTTTTCTCTGATGGAAAAAAAAAAACCCCAACAATTTGGGGGTTAAAAAAAGTAACCCAAATCCACATTTTTCCATGATCAAAATGAAACACCACTATCTGTGTGTGTGTGTGTGTGTGTATTAGTGGCATGTCATTTTAATCATGGAAAAATGTGGATTTTGGGTTACTTTTTTTAACGTGAAAATTGGGGATTTTTTTTTTTTTTATCAGAGAAAACCAGGATCTCTGGTCCTGACCTGGGGGCATCAGAATGGATTTAATGGGAGCGCTTGCCCTAATGCACTACCAGATCCACAGTTGTCCCCTGCCACCAGTCACGGAAACTAAGGGCACTCAGAGATGGGGCAAGAATCAGGGCTATTTCTCTCTTGCCACTGGGGGAGCAGCTAGGGGCTTGTGTACCAGTATCCCTGGTCCTCTCACCATTCCCCATTGAAGATACTACTACTGCAGGAGGAGGGAGGTGTTGGTGTGGCCACAGCCAAGAGGTTGACACAGCTCTCACTATCTTTGTTACCGCTGAAAATAGTATTTGATGGGAATCGGTGTGCTTGGCGATGTGGATGAGGTGGGGTGGTGGCTGCAGGAAGGGGCTGAGAGAGGGGCTGAGTACTTTGTAGCGTCTGCGTTAACTCTCTGGCTGTTGACCAACACCTCCTCCCACAGCAGCTGCCCAGGGCACAAGCCTTACCGGTTATGCCTCTGATCTTATCACTTTGGGGGCAACACTACTGATAATTAGCATCTCTTTGGCGTTTGTCATATCCATAGCACTGTTCAAATCACTCACTTTATCCTCATATGAGAGGGAGGTAATTTTCCAAATGATAAAACCGAAACAGAAGTGGTCAGAACCATTTTTAAAATGTTTTCCTAACATTAGGTGTCTTCACTTCTGGGTACCCAACATGAGAAACTAGGGGCTCAATTGTCAGAGGTGCTGAGCATCGACAATGGCCATTGAAGTCAGTGGAAGCTGCGAGAGCTTGCCACCTCTGAACATCAGGATGTCCCAGATAAGGCACCAAAAGTCAGAGGGCAGCTGGGAGCATCTTGGGCCTGACTCAATAACCAAAGGCTCTCTATGCACACATGCAACTCTGTACATACAAATCATTTGCATGTGAAATGCTACCACGTTAGCATTGCTGCACAGATTGAAAGTTGCAGAAGCTGTTATCTAGGAGTACGGTGGGAGCCAACAACCCCAATTATAGACCAAGGCTCTATAGTGCTACATACTATACAAATATAGAACAAAAAAAAAATTGCCCATACTTGAAAGAATTTTATGTACAAAAAAGATATGAGCCCAGAAGGGAATTTTAAATGGTTAGATGGTAATAAAAATAGCATTTTGCATATATTATGCAGAAAAAGAAATCTATGCAGATGCAACAATCTAGAAACAAGTCTGAATTGAAGATGATGAACAAGTTGCAGGCCTAAATGATGGGCAGGATGGTGACATTGTCCATGTTGGCAGGAAAAGGACATGGCAGGGTTATTGAGGGAAAGATTAAAAGTCAAAAAGCAAGTCAACATCAATAGGGAGATTAGAACTCAGGAGCTGCTCTATCTTGGGGGTATGCTTAGGGCACTTGCCTGCTTATATTAGACAGGAGATGGTTAGAAAATAACCACAAGGCTTTGTTTTCTCCTAGGAGCTAACTTCTCTCTGCGAGAGCTGGGCCTAGAGGATGTGAACCCCACCCATGGGACTTTATACAGGACTGAGATGGGGCTGCCCCACTGCGGCTACTCGATCAGTGCCGGCTCCGATGCTGACACAGAGGCTGATGCAGCCATGTCCCCAGAGCCCCCGGTGAGACTCTGGGGGCGCAGCACCAAGTCGGGCCGCAGCTCCTGTTTGTCGAGCCGCGCCAACTCCAACCTCACACTTACCGACACGGAGCACGAAAACACCGAAACCGGTGAGTGGCATCAAGCTATCAAAAGTGTCTCTCTTTGTCATTTTAATCATCCTTGATTTCTGATCCACCTAAGAGAAACTGCTCTTCTCTTCACAGCCCGGTGTCAGGGTCTTTTATACTGTCT
This sequence comes from Alligator sinensis, assembly GCF_000455745.1. NCBI lineage: Eukaryota > Metazoa > Chordata > Crocodylia > Alligatoridae > Alligator > Alligator sinensis. The sequence continues at coordinate 913,309 of NW_005842030.1, read as the reverse complement.
TGCAAAATATTCATTAATGAACTGTGAGAGAAGCACCTACTTACTCATCACAGAACTGGAGATCATTAAATGGCTGTGTGATATTCTCTCCACTTTTCATAGGAGCACTTCAGACAAAAAGCATTTAGACCCCCCTCTTCCTCCCCCACAACACACTTCTCTTCTGCAGATATTTGAGCAGATAAGTTCCCTACCCTCCTGGCTGCCTCCTTGATGGTAGCCATGTCATTTATGTAAATAGACCGGCTGCTTTCTGAGAGAAGCGACCGTGAAATATTTTTAGCAACCTTTTCTTCCAACCTGAAGGTCATGGATTTTTATCTTTGTAGCTGCGCGGTCCCCAGCCACAGAGAGTCCTGCATACGTGTGGTTGGGGTGGCTGTAGTGTGAACTTTTTGGTCAGCAGTTCTGTGAAGCAGCTTAAGAAGGAGAGAGGATTTTTATACCATTGTGATTTGACCCTGGTGTTCATGCAGCCAGATATGCGCACCTTTAATTCAATTACTGCACAGCCTGTTTCTTAATATAGATGCTTTGTACCAGCCATGGAGGAACTTGAGCTCAGCACAGACGGCTGAGATGACATGACTCTATTGCTTGTTCCCTTTCTGCTTCATGCCACGGTTTTCTAGTGACAAATGATGATAATTTTTACTTGGGAAGCCATGACATGGTAAGGCATATGCCACCCACATGATTGTATGTTTAACTCCAACAAATTACAGTTGAAACCTATTAAGCTTCTGTTCAGTGATAATGATATGTTAGGCAAGATTCAAAGATAAACAGCCCTCCATTAAGAGGGTATAGGGAAGGTTTTCTTTTATTATTAGTAGTAGTATCTTTGCAGTTGTTCTTAAACTCCCTTCGTGCTACGTTCTCCGCAGGTTTGCATTCATTAGAGCACACAAACTTTTTCAGTGCCATGGCAAGAGATACTGCCTTGCCCTGTGTATTGCCTAATATTTTGATCCAAAACCTGAGCGATGGTAGGGGTCAGAAGTTCCAGGGTCTTAGGTTTTGGACTTTCTCCTGGATCTTTAATTGAATGAATAAATAAAACATAGGCATTCCTATTCCATTCCCTAATCCTGTGTCTGTCATTTGTTATATCCTCCATGTTTTTCTTTTGTCGTGTGCCAAAAGTAAACCACAAAATGTAAATCTTTTATTCACCTTAGTCTCCTAAAGTCTTTTAAATATCTAATGATAGAGGATTCTGTACGGTAGCCTCTCTGTGCACACATGCATTCAGATCATTTGCATGTGAAATGCTAACACGTTAGCATTGCTGCACAGATTGAAAGTTGCAGAAGCTGTTATCTAGGAGTACGGTGGGAGCCAACAACCCCAATTATAGACCAAGGCTCTATAGTGCTACATACAATACAAATATAGAACAAAAAAGATTGCCCATACTTGAAATAATTTTATATACAAAAAAGATATGAGCCCAGAAGGGAATAGGTGGTTAGATGGTAGTAGGAATAGCATGTTGCATATATTATGCAAAAAAAGAAATCTATGCGGATGCAAAGATCTAGAAACAAGTCTGAATTGAAGATGACAAACAAGTTGCAGGATGGTGACAATGTGCATGTTGGCAGAAAAAGGACATGGCAGGGTTATTGAGGGAAAGATTAAGAGTTAAGTTTTAGCCATTTTGAGCTTGAGCTACTGGAGAGATGTCCACAAAGGGATTTTAGGGACAGGCCAATATTATTGTTTGGACAGAAGGAAGCAGATATGGAGAAGTGAAGTAAATCTGTGATTCATTGGCATAGAGCAGGCAGTAGAAGTAGTATTTGCAGATGAGGTTGCCCAGACAGAAGGTACAGAGGAAGAAGAGAATGGGAACAAGTGCAGAGCCCTGTCCTCTTGTCCTGAGCAAACTGTCACCTGTGAGCATATAGTGAACAAAAACCAGGCTTGTGCACATCAATTATGGCATGTGTTAGTGCAAATGAAGCTGTGAGAAATGTTCACAAGCCCATTCTTTGTATGTAGATAGCTGTAGTTGCACATGTGGAAGCCAACTTGAGCCCATTTTAAATGTCTAGTTTAGAAAATGTAGAGGTTGCTGTTGGTTTTCCTGTTTTGCAACTAAGGTTTATTGACGTGGGCCCTTCTGGCCTAAGCTGTCAGCTAGGTTATTTTGAGACCCCCAGATTTATGAGAGAGAGATTTCAGAGGACATGGAATTTTGCTAATGGCAGCATAAAGTAACCTAATGCAATGGCTCAGTTTGCAGGATACCTTGATTAGTCAGTATTAATTGTTGACAGTATTGATAAAAGTTATAGCCTTAGCTAAAGTCAATATGGAACTTTATGAAGCCAACATCAATAGAAGATTTTATGGGACCCATTAAAACCAATTTTTCCAATGAAGGTTAATGTCAGCAATTTTTATGCTGTTCATTAATTATCCAAAATAAATATTCAGCATTGAGTTCAGATGTTTGTAATTCCACTGCTCAGGCTGGAGGGAGTTCAGATCCAGATGCAAATTTGTCTCCTGAGCAGGTACAGGTACAGAGAAGGTAATAGGAAGGCATTTATTGTGTTTCACTCAGAAAGTGAAAAAATCTGGTTCTTCATAGCCACGTGTTTTGAGAGGCAGGTTTGGACAAGTTTTGGTGGACTTCAGGAGAAGACTCATTTTAGTTACAAAGTAGATGCAGAATGCATCCTCATGTCCTTTGGAGAATAGGTGGAAAGGCATTGGTTATGTGACAAGAGTGTAATATTTCATATACAGAAAGTAATTTGTGAAGGCAGCAGACATGAAAAATTGTAAGATGCTGTGATCAAGCTGTGCCCAGGCATTTCACACAAGTGAACATTTTTACTAGCCTCACTGAAGACTTAATGTGGGTGTTCACTCAAAAACTGTTAGGCCCTAGGTTCTGGTCCTTACTTCTGGGATCATTTATGCATTTTGCATTAGACACTTGTTGGTTCAAAATCAGAAATAATCCTTACAACAGGGGCTGGAGTCTGAGATGCCCTCCCCTTCTCCCCCAAGAGACTGCCCTCATCTCCATGCCAGAGTTGCATCACATCTTCTTGTTCTTCTTTTGGACCCCCTAACCAACAGGAGACATGGAGGGTGTTCCCCACGCAGCCTAGTGGTCAGGGCACTCTCCTTGGACATGGGAGATGTGAATTTGAATGACTTCAGGTTGAGATGTACCTAGAATTCAGGTCCACCATTGTCTTAGTAGGCATTCAAGCCACTAGGCACTTGTATAAGCATTGGGCTCTACCACCATCTCCAGCTATGCTTCACACTGCAAGCGACCACAGATGTTGCACTTTATACTGAGTTCAACACCGCTGCACCCCTGGGCCCAACATTTCTTATGGGTTCATTCTAGGTGCCCCTCTGCTCAGTGCCTTGGTACTCTGGGTTGCCTTTAGAAAATGGCTAAGGGTTTGTCTATACCAGTGGGAGCCAAGCTTTTTGGCAGGCATGCCACATTTAACCTCTCACCCTCCTCAAGTGCCACTCTGATCCCCTTCCCCTCCCCAATCTGCTCCTCTGCTTTCTGCTCCAAGCCCTGTGTTCCTTGTCAGATCTGCTGCTCTGCTTTCAGCTTCCTTCCCTGTGCTCTCTGCCTGGTTTGCTGCTCTGCTTTCTGCTTCCTGCTCTATCTGCTGCTATCCTGCCTTTCCCCTCCCCTATTCATCATTTGCCACACACAGAGGCTGCCTGTGCTGTTTGTGGTGCCTGTGCCACAAGTTGGCCACCCCGATCTACACCATGGTGAAGGTATGTCTAGGCCAGGATGGGCACCCCTACCCAAGCTTTATCTACCTGTTCCCACTTGCACACCTCCATCCTGGGAATATGTGATGGGGTTGCTTCTTGGCTTGTGCCCACTCTGAAGCATAATGAAGACTGAGTGCTTGGGAAATGAATCCTCCGATCCTAAGATGGATACCTCTGGCTGTCCTCACCAGCAAACTGGTGGACTCGGCCTGTGCCCACGGCAAGGACGGGCAAAGCATGAGCAGAATGTGCTTAGACCCAACTGGACCAGGACACATTATAGCTGTGGTATAGACAAGCCCTTACTCTCTCTCTCTCGACTATATGAAGATCCTCAGTGCCAAAAGGTCTCACTTTGGATAATCTTCCTGAGGCCATTGTGCATTAGGTGTTGAAATGCCTAAGTGAGAGCACATACAAGAACAATTTGAGTCTGGCCAGTATTTATTTACCCAGTGAATTCTTGGCAGCTTCACACTAGAATTGGACTGACAACATTTTAAAGGATAGTTATGTGATAGAGGAGCTCCCTTTTTTTAAAAAAAGTGCATTCTTTTCAGAATCCAGCTATTTTAAAGGAATTTGGTTTAATTAAAGAGCATCCTGCATAGTTAGGATCCCAATTTGGTCCAGTGTTGTTCTGTACCAGTATATACATCTGGTTAAACATGAGAGAGGAAGAGAGTGTATGAGAGAGAAAGCACTCTTCTTCATTAGCAGTAAAAGTCAGCAGTGATTAATATTGTATACATGTGCAGAGTGGAGCTGATGTTTCTCTCTGTCATCATCTTCTCTGGGGAAGAGTGTGGGCAGCATCAGGAGACCAGAAGGATTTCACAGATGGGATGAGTAACATCAGATGATTCAGAGTGGTTCAACATCGCTGAGTACTATATAGAACCAACTGCTTAATTATTATCTTTTGTACAAAGAAGCTATTGCAGCATGATGCTGCTGAGGAGGTACAATGCCATTATCTTGCCTGTCTGATTCATAGATAGGCACAGATCAAAATCCCAAATCTGACCTTTGAGGGAGTTCAGAGCCAGATGCAAAATTTGTGTCTGGGCCCATCACTATCTAATGAAGCACTGCTGCACATAGTTTTTAACCACCCTAAAAAATTAAGAAGCCTGTACATGAAACAGTATTTTAATGGGGAGAATCCAATAAAAAAACTCCCCTGTGAAAGGAGCCAGTATGATACCATTGGAGATCAGATCCCATGTTTAGTAGTGAACTTAGTAGTGGACCTAGTGTGATCAGTGCAAAGCAGTATTCCCCTCAAATCACCTCTTTATTGTGCAACAAATACTGTTTCATTTGCCACTACACCGAGTTGGCTATATATGGGCTTTGCAAAACTATCAGGAAAATTGACCAACCAAGGATAAAATCTGCCTCACTACAGGTATGGACAAGCATGCCTTTCAACTGATTTAAAAGGTATGGGGTTGTGCCACTTAAGAGCATGCATCAGCTGTTAAGGTCTATTATGTTGACATGATCCAATAGCAATAAACATTAAATTAATTGCTTTAACTTGGACCCTGAATGAAACAAGGTCAGAGTTGAAATACTTATGCTACCCTTGTAGTGCTAACGAATCATGGAGATGCAAGAGTTACCTCCCAACAGCTTGCATTGGTATAGTTTAATATCAACACGGTTGTTGAGTCTGTTTCTATCCTAGAGTATTGGTGATGGCAAAGAAGCCAATGGGATTTTGCTCAACCATCAAAGCCAAGGGCTCAGACTGCTTGAATATGAGGATGCAATTTTGTAAAACTGTTTTAAAATGCAAATCAACAGGTGAAAGGAACCAGAACTTGTGGCAGAGGTGATATCTTTTATTAGACCAACTACATATTAGATGAGATACCTAATAAAAGTTATCACCTCTCCCACAAGTTCTGATTCCTTTTGCCTGTAGACCAATACAGCTGCATCCTGTATCACTATCAAGAGGTGAAAAATTAATATTCCCATCTTACCTGTTACTTGAGCCCTGCAGTCAGAGACGTAGCTATTTCAGCCTCATGGGCTGAGCTAAGGTGGTTGGGAAGGGGTTGCATTGAGGGTAGATCGGGGGTGGAAGAACCTGCCACATCAGAAGCTCACCTGATGGTGTACCTGATAAGGTTTGCACTCTGGGATAGGAGAGAATAGCTTCTGCTATAGTGGGAGGTGTTAACACAGCTGGCACCACTGAATCCTGTATTGCGTGGTGGTATAAAAGCAAAGGGGGATGTGTGAGGGTTAACCCACTGGCTGCTGGCCACATGGATACCTCCACACCCCACAGTAGCAGCATCCACTACAGGGCTGGGGAGGGGAGACTAATGATGGGACTCTTGCTCTGCACCACCAGAACTTCCCCTCTTCCCCCCACTGCTCCCCATACCTTAATCAGGACCTAGGGCTTGTGCCCCAGTCACCGACCTCTACTTACGCTACTGCCTCCAGTGACCCAACTGGTAATAATTGATCCAAGAGATTGCTTGGCAAATTAGGAACTGATACAGTTCCACTAATGGGGACGGCTTGCAAATGCAAGGGAAAATTCCAGCAGCAAAAAAATGACAGGCTTTGAACCAAATAAGTATTAAAATAGCAGAATGTTGCAAGGATCCTTGATTTTAAGTAGCTGGGTTTGAGTTTGCTTTTAATCTTAAAGGCCTGATTTAAGGCTCCCTGAAGTTAGTGGGAAGGAACCTACCGATGAAAAAGGGATTTGGATCAGGTCCTAGATGGTATGGCAATATTTAAACTTATTTTTGAATGATAGCCAGAATGCCAGCTTGCTGTGAAGTCCTGTGTCCTTGGCTAAGCACACTGCTAAGTCCTATTCACCACCAGGTTTCCTGTGTACATATCTGCTGCTTTATTAAATCAGAAAGCTGTCACAATGATCAGACCACAAGCATCAACATCTCATCTGCTTTCTTCCATATACTTTTGCTTCAGGGTTGCATTTCAATAGCTGTGCAAACCTTTGTCAAACTGTAATTATTATTTATGTATGTGCGGGTGTGGGGGGCAAGGGGTAGTTATTTCCCTCAGTGGTCTCTTGTTAATCCATCTGGCATTGTCCATAGGTGCTAGCAGTAGATACATCCTCAATACATACCTTCTAAGTAATTCTGAATCTCTGAGCAGGATATTTACTTTTTTTTATTCACAGTCTTCTACATTTATCATCTTGTTTCCCAGATCGTGCTGACCCAGTTCATTGGCCCCAAATGCAATTCAATGCATCAGTATAATTAGCAGTTCTAAAATTACTGTGTAATCTTAGCATTACAAATTATTTGTTAATACCCCGCTTGATAATCCATGATGACTTTTCTCTTTATGACTGTGTTTTGCTGACTGATTCCTTTTAGGCTTCATATATTCTGTTGTTAATAATGTTACTGTGGGTGCAGGAAATTCATCTTTTTATTATTTTTAAGATTAAATAATGCTTTATAAAGTGCTCTCAGTAAATGAGTGTGGGCTTCAGATATATTTCCTCTCTTGTTCACATGGCATAGGGAAAAAGTAATATCCATAAAAGGGAGATTTGTTTTTTAAATTCCATTTTCTTCAAGCTAAAAAGAAAGCACTGTGTTACTTATGTCTCCCTTATGTTTTTGAGTAGATAGAGACAAAAATAAATTAGAATTACCATGTCATGATTGTGTGTTTGTTGCCTATCATTCTTCACTTGGTTCACCTAGCAATAACTTAATCTTAACAAGAATTTTCATCATGAAAGAAAAATTAGCCGAAAGTCTTAATGTAAAAGATTCAGCACAAATAGCAGAGGGTAACATGAATATAGAAAAAAATGGAGAAACCAAAGGTGTGATCCAAAGTCCACAGAGGTCAATTTGACGCCATTGAATTTTTCAGTCAAGTAAAAAGGATCCATCTCATGCATGTTCTCAGACTTATCTGGACAATTTAGGTTTCAAGAGTCTGTTAGGACTACCCAGATACTGCAGTCTGCAACACTCCTGCGCGCTCCACCCCCCCCCCCCCCCCACCCTCCTTGTGAATAAAACTAATCTCAGCCTCAAAATGTTCATGAAAACTGAAATGACCACCCTGGAAAAGGGAGATGTCTCCATTCAGCCTGTGCAGGTAATAAAGTTCTCATGGAGATTGCTCTCAACCCTCAAGGCAACTTTAGCTCCCTAGGTTCTCCATATGCTGCTATCTTATCTGCTGGATCAGTTGTCACGCCATGTTTATCACTTGGGCCCAACTTTCTAATTGCAGAAGTCATTTAACATAAATTCCTAATTCTCCTCTTTACATTTTTCTCCTCATTATTCTTATTCCCATTTTAATTATTAGGGGTTAAGCCCAAGATAGGAAAAGACTAGATAGAGGCCTTTTGAAAAAAGGTAAGGAGCTTTCTTAGCCTATTCATAGATTCATAGATGTTAGGGTCGGAAGGGACCTCATTAGATCATCGAGTCCGACCCCCTGCATAGGCAGGAAAGAGGGCTGGGTCTAGATGACCCCATAGATGTTCTATATTAATATGGAACACTCTTAATTACAGCTTTATCTTGATAGGATGCTAAATAGGTTGGTTCAAGATGATAGAGCTATACTGTCCCTCCACTGTAGAAAATCAACTTTTAGAGTCGGTAAGAATGTGGCCGTCCCTCTCTGTTGTACATCCATGCACACACAGTCTCTTGGTGTTTCCATTATATCATTATAGATGGCACCTGATTCCAAATCCATCCATGACAGTGATGGTACTCCCATTGACTTCATAAGGCTTTGAATTAGGCCCTAGACTTAAATCAAAAGGATACAGAGAATCTAGCAAATCTGGACCCTACAATAATTAGGCTCCAGGAAGGAAAAAAAAGAAACCTCTCAATAATGTCCTGTCATGGCAAATTGTCTCCTACAGCCTGCATATGGCCGAGTGCTACATTCTGTGTCCTTGTGAACAGAAATGGAGTGCCTTGACTAGGCTATTCTGCCACAAAGAAGTACTGTTTAACATAGACTTTTACCCTCCACTCCCTAGTATCTCAGGGAGGGTCTACTTCGGAACAAGACATCAATGGACTTAGTACTTCCTAAATACTTTCCTTAGTCATTTGGAGAAGCCCATCAGTGTTGCTTTTCGGAGGACCCATAGTCTTAGAAGGTAGCCTAATGAGAAGATTTCCAAATTATGCAGTGCTGTTGTGATATTCCCATCACGACACCAAAGTGCACCACAGATCTTTAGTATTACATTTTTAATGCCATTTCCCATTCCCGTTCATAATAATAATAATTAATAATCTCCCCCAATCTCAGTAATGTATCATGGATACTAGTATATGAAGATTTGTAGAATCATCCAGTAAGAAATGACTCTTCTTTTCAATTATGGTATTTATTTTATTCTGCCTTTATCCACTTCAAGCTGTCTTGTCATGAAGAGTTCTTTATAAAAAAAAAAGCCGTATTTATTAATATTGCTGGTAATCTGCCAACTCTTCTGGATGTAAACCTGTGCATAATGAGTTCTGATATCCTTTCTCTGTGCCTCAAATAACCTTGTCTTTTTGTCCCAACATGCTTGAGGGAATACAGATAGATACAGTGTCAAACACGCCGAGAAATGTTTTAATGCAATGTTTGCTTTCTTGCTCTGCCCTCCTGGCATGTCTGAACCACTCTGGAGCAGGATCACATCACTGTGGTCAGTCTCCATCTCCATTGCCACGCGTCATCTCCTCCAAAGACTGAAGACTTCTGCTTATCAACAGCGGAGACAGCAAGCTGCAAGTTCTCCCGTTGAGCCTCAGATATAACATCTTGTCTGGTTGTAAGAGAGTTGTGATGAAAAAAGCTGAGTGTTCTTGCAGTTTGTGTGTGGAACATTTTGGGGGCTTCAGTGTGAACACAATTTGCTGTAAATTGTTGTTGTAAATATTGTATTTTCTCACATATAACCCACACCTTTTCCTGGAAAACCAGCTGGGGAAAATAGGGGTGCAAATTATATGTGAGGAAAAGGGTTCCTCACAGGTCTGAAAAGTTGGCGTTGGTAGGGGGTAGAGACTGATGGTAGCATTAACTGCTGTAGCTCTGGGAGCCACAGCAATTAAGGCTGACACTGCTCTCCTCTTCCTGCCCCACTCTCCAACCAAATTTCCAGACTTGTAGGGAGCTCTTCTTCCCAGCTGCTACATCCCTGACTGAGCCAGTACACGGGGTAAGAGAAGTCCTTCAGGAGAAAGAGACTAAATAAAGCTGCTTCTTGAGGAGTCTCAGGGTGTGTACAGAAGTGCTCCATACACATTTTATAGCACTGTTATTTAGAGCACTTTTTATAGGACTATAAAGTTACAGCACTCATAAACGTGGCAAAAGTAGTGTCTGGTGAGGGAGGGCCTCTGAGGCTCCCTGCACTTTCCAGGCTAGGAGGCAGGGGGCGCTCCACAGCCTCCTAGGGCTTCTCCTCTGGTCAGAAATTTGACTAGTGTACAGAAGTTATTTAAAGCACTGTAGGTTGCTAAAGTGCTGTAAAATATAGTGCTTCAAATTTAATACCTCATTTAACAAGGGTTAATTTAAAGTTCTGTATCCATTTTTAAAATGCTGTAAAGCCATTCACTTATGTTAAGTCATGGCAATGAAGTGCTTTAAATAGCAAAAAAGCAACTTCTGTACCATTAATCCTTTGACAATAGCTCATTCATGTTACAGTCTACAGGGCTGCCATTCAGTGCCAGCGGTGGTGGTGAGTGGTGAGGACACTTCTCTACCAACACCTAGAGGCAAATGATAGTATTTCTTACTGTTATTTCTCCTGCAATAACCCCCAAAAGTGCTGGGTGATGGGTAAGCATAAGATACTTTGTCTTGAGAGTTTACTAAATACTCCACACTTCAATTCACAGAACCTGGTGATTAGCAGTTAGATAGCAAAGACTTTTCTTCCAGACTAAAACTGTAGTAAAAAACATGGTACTAACAATCCTGCAAAGTTTTCAGCTTTTATTTTCTTCTAGGCATTTGTCATACTTTATGAGGTGGGTTTTAGTCATGATCAGCATGAGCTACTTTTTGACCAGGCATGTACAGATGAAAGGCTAATCCGTTAAGCCAGGGGCACATCTACACTTTGCTGTATGATGTGACGTTGCTATGGCACTGTGTTTTAGTACTTCATTTTGGAAATACGAAAGCACAGCGCAGTAACTATGTGGCACATGGCTATTTATCACTGCTACTTCAGTGGTGGCATGCTACAACAGGGGAATGCGCTGCTACGGTGAAGTAGCTGCTAATCACGTGTAGACTTATGTGATTGCTACATCGCTATAGCGTGCTTTACGGCGACATAGCATGTCACTACAGTGATGTAGGGAGACGTGTAGATGTGCCCCAGGTGCATCAAACTCATTTGGTCCCATGGGCCAGAAATGGAGGGCAGCTGGTCAACAGGCCAGATCAGGCCTCCAGACTAGCCCCGTGTGCCAGACCCAGCACACAGGACCAGTTCAGTGCGCCATATACAGCAAATGCCTCTGACAAGGCCCACATGCTGCTTACAGCATGCATGCTGACTCCATCCTTATACTCTGCTGACCCCAGCCTTGTAGTGCATGAGGCCAGTCCAGGGCATGTGCCTGCATGTGGCGCTGCATGTGGCATCTATACCAGGCTGGCCTAGCACACTGGATCCAGTATTCAGGGTTGGTCTGTAGGCTCAATATGGATTGGCCCCAGATCCAGCATATAGGTCCAGTCCAGCATGAGTGTTGCATGCAGCACATACCCCAGACTGGTCCTGTGCACTGTGTACAGCACACACACTGACTCCAGCCCCCGCATTGTGTGTAGCCTATGCATGTGGTGTGCCAGACTGAGACCCACAGGCAGCACTGTGGGTCAGATGATAGGACTCAGTGAATTAGATCCACCTTTCTGGCTGCATCTTTGACACTCCTGCCCTAAACAACCCAGTCTTTTTGGTAGAGAGTTTCTAAAAGAAGCTTTAAGAAAGCTCTTCAGCCTATACAAAAGACGGCTGAGGGGGTGACCTTGTGGCTGCCTATAAATTTATTGGGGAGGACAGCAGGGAATTGGGGATGTGCTGTTTGCCAGAGTGCCTCAGGGAGTAACTAGGAATAATGGCTGCAAACTAGTGGAGAGTAGATTTAAGTTAGACATTAGGAAGAAATTTTTTACAATAACGGTGGCCAGAATCTGGAACTGGCTTCCAAGAGAGGTGGTGCTGTCACCTAACTTGGAGGTCTTCAAGAGGAGGCTTGACAATCACCTGGCTGGGGTCGTCTGACCTCAGTCCTGTTTCCTGCCAGGGCAGAGGGTCGGACACGATGATCCATTGGGTCCCTTCCGACTCTATAATCTATGAATCTTTAAATGTGCATAAGGCAAAATAAACCTCCAGTATTTTTCATGTGGCACTCAATTACAAAATGGCATTTGGGGCATATGAGTTGCTCACATGACTTGAAGGGAAGGTTGTCTGAGGTAGGTACCAGGCTGGGACTCAGATATGGGTTAAATTCCTGGCTGTACTAGACTCTTTGGCTAGAAATAGACATTCAAAACTGTATTGATTCAATCTTTGCAGGTTAAGCTAACCTGCAATGCTTGAACCGGTTTGGAGGTGGATAGGCATTCCCTTTTCATTACAGAAATGCAAGTACACGCCTGCAGTGGCTCAGGCTAGAAGCTGTGGGATGCTAGAGCAGCCCTCCCTTCCCTTCCACAATACTGAGCTAAGCGGGGTGTGGCCAGGCCCCAGCAGGACACTCTTGTTAGGGAGGGGTATAAACCCCAAACTTGCCTGCAGAATCCCAGGCTTTTTCCTGCTCACTGCTAAAGGGGTGGCAGTGTTGCTAGACCCTGCATCTGTTGATGATACTGAGCTTTTCAGTGTCCCTCTCCCTGCTTCTTCAGACTGTCTGCAAACCAGGTCATTTCTAACAGCTTTCTGGGTCCCCTTTTAAAGACTGACCAATTGCAGCCCAGCAAGTTGCTTGTCAGAACAAAGTTATCAACCCATCAAGCTCTACAGAAGAAAAAATCTCTCTCATTAGTTTCAAGCTCTTTTTATCTGCAGGGTGCATTTGCATTTGCAAGCCACTAGCTGTCTGACTATATTACAGTAAAATTGGAGACCCACGCAGACATCTCTCAGCAGTTCCTAGCATGAGGGGAGGGGCATAGCCAGATGCCAGGTCCCTGCTCTGGGGTCTCTGCTGTGAGAGAGGGGCAGGAGGGGAGGATCCCTACTTGAGCAGCCAGGGAGGGGTAGCAGGGGGAAGCCTGGCAGTCACTGCAGTCCCTCAACCAGCTGGAGCAGTGATAGTGCTCTGGCTAGGAAGGAAAGGGGCAGGGCCAACCCTGCTCCACTGAAGCAGACAGCACAGCCCCAGTCAAGGGTGCAAAGCATCTGGGATGCTGGACTCTGATTTAATTTAATTAGGAAGGGGTCTGGAACAGACATTGCATAAACCAGTTTGACCCAAATCAGTTAAGGCTGATACTACATTCAACCAGGTTTATCTTAAACCAGTTTCAGCCATTTTGAAACTGGTTTATGTGCACTGAACTTCTGTTCTGTTACAGGTTTAAACCCATTTCTGATCACTTAAACCAGTTTATGTGTAACTTCTGTCCCTAGCCTTTTTCAGCCTTGGTCAAATTTTTCTCTCTCTTTGCCCAAGTTCCACATCTGTAAAATGAAGGCAGTGATACTTCTTCCATCTTTCTCTTCCCCTTTGTTGTTTAGATTATAAAACAAAATTGTTTCTTACTCTGTATGTACAGCAAAAAGTAAAGCCTCAAATTAATTGGGACCAGATTTGAATCCTGACCACGTTAAACAAATTGACAATACAAGTACACTAAAAATGTTGCGTCAGACAGCATACCTCCGACAGCACATAGTATTAAAAATACACAGTAGGTCTTCTTCACCCTCCAAAAGAGAGAAAGAGAGAAAACTCCTCTTGTTTTTTATTTAAAAGCTATGGAAGTGAATAGTGTAGCTGTGAAATAGGGAGGGTCAAATAAGCTGAGTGTAGCATGGGTCATTATACAAAAAGTGCTTCTGGGGATCACAAGAGTTCTGATCTTCCATGGTTCTCTAATGGTCACATATGCCCAGGGCATTTGCTGACAACAGAATGTGAAGGATTTAAAATTACTGTATCTCCCTGTGCTAGAACAAGTAGGCATTGGCATTTTTCCTGTAGCCTTCTCTTTAGGCAAGACCTTTTGATGCCAAGTAGTGTGAATTGGCAGTACGCACAGCCCTATTCTCATCACTATATTTAATGACCTCAAATGTGCTACAGGGTTCCTAAAACCAGCCTCGAAAGTGGCAACCTAAAAAAAAGAATTACTTCATCAGAATGACAGTTTTGTGCTGTATTCCAAAAAATACTTTTTGATTTGCACTTCACATTGCTCACTTTCCCTCAGAGTGGGTAAAAATGATTCTAAAAATTAGAAAACACGTTTGTTTTTTTTATTTAAAGCAATTTCTTTTTAGAAGTTAAATGGCTTATAATAATGAATTTAAATTATAGCTTATAATAACCTAAATTCAGAATACTCTCTTAAAATAATTTAAATCATATTTAAACATGTTCAAATAGTACGTGTTTGCTGCTGAGCTTTTAAAAAGAAACAGACTACTGAATTGTTAGGAGCAACTGGTAAGCACCCACAACAACAACTCACTGAAGTGCTAAAATAGTTTTTGAACATAGGTGCCGAGAAAATATTTTCTCTGTTTCAGTTTATTAAACTCTTTCTATTCAGTGAGCAGCAGTGAATTGCAAACCATTAGCTATGACATACCATCCTTCCCTGGAACTTATCCCTGGAAAATCCTCAAACAGTTGCAACCTATACTAGAAGAAGACCCAATTCTTAAAGAGATCTTCCCAGAATCACCCATCCTAGGCTTTAAATAAACTTTGCCAACCTCGTCACCAGAAGCAACCTTCCTGTGGCCCAAAGTACACCAAATGGATCTAGACCGTGCAGGGACAAGAAATGTGAGACCTACCAATACATCTCCCCCAGCTCCACAATAAGTACACCCCACAACAGAACCATCACCATTCCTGGATCTTACAACTGCACCTCAGAAATGTAATAGATTTCATCCAGTGCACTAAATGCCCTGATGGAAAATATGTAGGAGAAACCAAACAACAACTGTGTACCAGAATGAACGCACATTGAAAATCTATCAAAGACAAAAATCCCCAATTACCCATGGGTACACACTTCTCACAAGACAACCACTCTCTCCAGTCTCTCAGTTCTAATCCTCAAAGGGAATTTACAAAACACCTTTCACAGATGAGCCTACAAACTTTACTTCATAAATCTACTGGATACAAAAAATCACAGATTTAATATAGACGTTGCATTTATGGCACATTATAACCTGCCTGATATCCAATAACCCTTGGTCACGTCTCTACATTTCATCCCCAGGTCAACATTCCCCCCTTTTCCACCCCCACCTACCTGTCTCCCACCTATTGTCTCCCATCCCCTCTGATCCTCACTGCCACGCATTTGCATTTTCCCAAACCTACTTTTTGCATATTGGCTTTTATTCCACCCAGGAGAGCACAAAACAGCAGCAGATTCTCCCTAACCCTGAAGAAGGGTATTTGTACCCAAAAGCAGTGGCAGTGCATAGGGAGTGCACAGGGGTGCACATGCACCCCCTGAGAGTGCTGGTGCACCCCCCCTGACAGCCAGC
>NW_005842030.1:871006-897725 GCF_000455745.1 Alligator sinensis | reverse complement strand
GGGGGGGGAGGCAGGAGCTCTAGTGCCCCCCCTGAGAGCACCGGCCAGGGGGTGGGGGCACCAGGAGAAGTGCTGCTGGCACTTATGGGTGCGCCCCTGGCACTTACGGGTGAACCCCTGGCACTTCTGGGTCAGTACGATTGGCTGTGGGGGGACCCTCCTCCTGATCTCTGACTGGCTGCTGGGGGGCCAAGTGCCCCTCCTTACTCAGGAGGCACCAGTCACCCATGCTCAAAATCTTGCAAAGAACAATTTTTCCAACTATTTAGTTGATCTAATAAAAGACATCACATTTACCCAAATTTACCTTATTATTCAGTGAGTGGTTCATTCAAATTGAGAAACCAGTTGGGACTGAAGAAACCTAAGCTTCCCTTACTCTTCCAGTTCTTGAATAAAAAATAATACAGGATAGGATGAGATGTACTAGTTCAAAAATCTTGGGAGACATGATGACCTGAAAAAATTATTAGTTCTATTCACTAACTACAGATAATTCTTCCTTTGCTTAATGAAACTTAGCTTCCAATGCAAAACATATTTTTTCTCTTGCATATCCAACACGTCCACGTAGTTTTATTTAACTAATTAAACAATTTTAAAATGCTAATTTTGCAGATTTGTAATTCAATTCGAATATCCACCAAAAGCAGGTTGATATAAATCATTAGTAAAAAGTAATTATCATCCAATAAATATGAAATGTGTCATTCCAACTTTTTTAACATTGAAGTGTAACATAAAATATAAAAATTAAGAATCAAAAATGTATTTTAAGCTGTATAATTGCTTGAATTAATATGTATAGATGGTGTATCATTTTTGTTAGCAAAAAAGAAGTATCACATTATAAAAGCCAATGAGAATCAACTGTTCTTTAAGAAGATAAGTAAAAAGAACAAATGCAAAACAAAATTGAAACTGATTATTTAAATCAAGACTGTCTGCTCGTTGATTTAAATCTTGATTAAAATATGATTTAAATTATTTTGATTTAAATCAAGTCAGCCTGTTTTAAATGGCTCTAAGACAGCGTTCTTCCCCACCTCTTCTACAGTCCTTTTAGATAATTTGCAAGGCTTTTAACACACAAGTGTCAGATCTGTTTATAGGAAACTTGGGTATAGTGAAACTCCATTTACAGCAAAGTTTCCTAGGTTGGCTTAGTTGTTCATTTTTTATTTTAGTTTGGTTCAGGGGCTTTGAGCAGGCAACTTGCAATTCTCAGCTAAAAGAGTGAACGTAAGGAAACCCACAGGAAACCTGTGAAATGTAAGGGGGTGCAGCACATTTAAAAGCTTTATTAAGAAAATGCTAAAAAGAAAACGTTCACAGTGATATGATAGAGTTATAACAGAAAACAGGATCCCATGTGCGATAGTCACATAGGTACAAATGTGTAGGATTTGAAGGCAGTCTTATCACTTAGTTAGTCATGCAATCTGTGTTTGCCTGGGGTAGGATAATCAGAAATTTTCACACAATGCTATGGTTGTAAGAGAGAGAGGACCCCATGCGTGGTAACTGCATTAGTACATAGTTGTGAGACTGTAAGCTATTCTTAGGCATTGACTTTAAGGATGCGGTTTACATTTGATCGGGGTGAAGTATTGTCCATCAGTGGGTGCATCTACAAGTGTGCTTTACTATGGAGTAGACTAATTAGCTCCTCAGTAAAGTGCCATAGTCTACACAGGGGTGTATTTGCTATCCATGCCGGTCTGAGACAAAAAAGAAATACTAAACTCTGGAACTGTTGGTTCAGAGATGATTCCTTCACTTTTGCATAGAGGAAGCTGAAGATGGAAGTCTGTCCCTCTGGGTCCATGAGAGAGTCTTTGTGAGGTGCTCTTTGATGTGCAGATAAGGCAGTTTCTCTTCCCTGCTGGTGTCAGGTGGCAGAAAGGCACAGAGGTGTAGAAATCTTTCTTCTTGTTCAGCAATGAAGTTTAAATCCAAAAATCGGCTAAAATTCAGCATCTTCCATGTTTCAGGGATGTATCTGGTAGCCGTGTAGGTCCGAGACAAAAAAGAAATGCAAAACTCAAGAACTCTTGGTTCAATGATGCTACCTTTTACTAGACCAACCAAGAAATCACAACAAAAAAATCTTTTTCTGCAAGCTTTTGGCCACACACACCCTTCCTCAGGCTCAAGGAAAATTAAAGATGGCAAAAAGTCCCCATAGGTAGAAAATAGTATACACATGTGCTGGTATTAGGGCGCAGTGGATTAATTAACAGTACTATTTTATGGTGGAGTAACCACGTGTGGTCAACTGCACATGTAGACTGTGACAGGGGCTGGCTGGGACACAAGGGTGCTAAAGTGTGGGGGCTTCCTGCCAGCTAGCCCTATACTGTAGCACCCTTGTGCCCCAACCAGCCCCTTCACCACCTGATGCTACCACCCAGAGCCTGTGGCTGACCTTGAATTGCTGCAGGCCTAGGCACACGTGTAAACGTTGTGCCTGGAGCAGTTTTTTCATGTGCAGACTGTGCCAGAGTTTATTGTTCCAGCTTAACTGCACATGCAGATGCACCCAGTAGTGATCAGAATTTATAGTATAGGGGGAGGGGGATTTCATGTAGCTCTCTTCATATCGACAGCAGCTGATGGGGTGGTGTGTCAGTTTAATACATCAACCCAGGAACAAGCTGCAGCATAAACAGTATGGTAGTCCACGGGTAGGAAGATAAACTTGTACCCCCTTTCACAGTAGTAGGGCTTGAATCCTAATCTCCTGTGCAGCTCTCCTTTGAGTAACTGCATTCCACCTAACAAAATTCCCCTTGCAGTCACATTTGGGTAGGATATTCATATTCATCTCCTGCGTTAATGGCTCTGTTGTGTTGCTGTGCACTATTGAGCAGCTGGTAATGTTCCACCCCAGAGGTATCTGCAGTTCGGTGATGGGTGAAGTGATTATGGCTAACAAGGCACCTGATCATTTGGGATGAAAGGTGTTCCATAAACATAAGCCATTAGTTTAATGCTCAGCAGGTGGCTGGTCCTACTCCACCTACCTGCTTAATAAGATTGTTCGTAATTCAGGAGGTGGCAGGTAGAATGCAACATGCATTCAGACCCTACTACTGGCACTACAGTCTCCCTTAAGAGCAATATAGTCTTGTTTCTCAGAGAGATCATTTGGGTCAGCACATACTGAGTGAACAGCTATGTAGTGGGTAGCATAAGCAGTGCATTGGAGAAACTCTAGATGGAGTTGTCCAACTGGTGGTCTGGAGGCCACATGCACTCAGAGAGGGGTCAACTTGTGTCCCTAGGGCTCCTGCCTGTCCACCACTGCTCCCCCATTTCTCTGTCTGCAGCAGCATCCAGAGTCTCCATCCTTCCTCTGGCTTTCACTGCCTGGCTCCGTCTCAGGAGTGCTGTGCAGTGTGGACTGGCGAGCTGAGGGTGAAGCTGGGGCTGGCACCGGGGTGTGGAGTGGAGGGGAACACCTGCAGGTGAGCGTAGTGCAGCAGTGGGATATGGAGGGCCCTAGTACATGTGCAGTGCGACAGCAGAGTGGGGGGCCAATGCATGGTGCTGAAATGGGCAGGGGAGCTGCCCACAGGTGGGCAGCCTGCACTGCTGTGGCCCCTACAAGGTGTGCCCACCAGCTGCTAAAAAGTTGGACAGCCTTGCTTTAGAAGATTAGGAGAGTGCTAATGTTGTGGTAAAAGGAAACAGAACTCATGGTAGAGATCTTTTATTAGACCAATTATTTTTTTTGCAAAAAAAATGTCTTTAATTGCAAGCTTTTGGGCCCAAGCGCCCTTCTTCAGGCATAGGAAACAAGATTGTTAAAGTTCTCCTGGGTAGAAATGAAAGTTCATATTTCATAGGAGACTTAAATTTCATAGATTACATAGACATTAAGGCTGGACGGGACCTCAGAAGATCATTGAGTCCAGCCTCCTGCCCGAAGGGCAGGAAGTCAGCAGGGGTCATAGGATCCCAGCAAGATAGACATCCAAATGTCTCTTGAAGGCGTTCAAGGTGTGGTAAAATCTCCTGTTTGGAACAGTTTATTTTATATGCAGATTAGGGTCAGAGAAAAGTTGGAATAGTCTGTTTACCTCAAAGTTGCTTGGTGGTAAGCAGGATGTATTCATATTTCCTTCAAGTTATGGTGTTTCATATTATGTTGTGGTAATATTCAGAAAGAGGAAGAGCATTTAGCCACGCCACTTTAGATCAGCTAGCCTGATACCAAGCACAGGCAAAATAATGGAGCAGCTAGTGCATGTTTCAGTTGATGAAGAATTAAAGGGTAATAATATTATTTAGTGTTGGTTAGCATGGCGATATGGAAAAGTCAAACAAATCTCATCTTATTCTTTGAGGATATTACAACCTTGATGGATAAAGGGAACTGGATAAATACCACCTCCTTGCACACTTGAAAAGCATGTGAGTTAAAATAGTATTACATGCCACTGATAAAAAGTTGGCATTTCACAATATCAATACATGGATTGACTGGCTAACTGAGGGCCTTGTTACATTTGATCTGCTCAAATGTTGATCCTTTTTAGCACTAGCTTGAGTTTGAAACAGTCACACTTACTGCTAAAAACCTTCTCCAATTGTCCCAGACCTGCCTAGCTTTGACTTGCAACTAGAGGGCTGACAGGCAGGAGCTGGACTCAGAGCTGTAGCAGTGAGTTGCTGCTAGAGGTCTGGTGAGCCAGGACAACCTTCTACCCCTGCTCGAGCTGGGGGGGCAGTGCTGGAAAGATGGGGGGCGGGAAGGGGGAGGCAGGAACACGAGGGAGGTGGAGAGTTAATGGGATGGGGTAGGTAATGAAATAGAAGGTAGAAAGGAAATAGGGATTAGGGACGGTGGTAAAATGAAGAAAGTCAGCCCCTGAAGGATAAAATAAAAATAGTAAAAAAATTAAAATAAACAAGAAATAAACAAGAAGTAAAATAAAGACGGCCTCATGTTTTCATAAATTGGGATTTCAGATTGGGGTATGGGAGCTCCTGCTCATGCTTTCTGGGGTGGCTGGGAGGTGGGAACAGTAATGGAAGGTGCTTTTGTTGGGGCTACTGCCCCTTCCCTAAGGAAGCATCTCACGGGGATCTGATCTGGCCCCCTACCTTGTCATGTTCCCCAGACCCCACTCTCGGACCCACCCTGTGACCTGGCTAGCTGGCATGTGCTGTGCAGGCTGTTTGCATGAGGTTGCACACTTGGGGGTGGGAAGGTTGTACCTCCAGGGATGGGAGGGGGAAATTGGTTTGGTGCCAGAACCTCCCCTCCTCTCCCTGCTCCCTGGGCAGTAGAGTTCATGGGGTGGAAAGTTTGTCAACACAGAGCAGGAGAGGGATGGAGGGGACTCTGCACCCTGAGATGCTGGAGGACTGCAACTTGGGCTGCTCATCTGTGGGGGGTGGCCACACATTAATGGAACGTGAGCCGGGTAACCCGGATCAGAGATAAACCTAGGCTGGAGTGGCGTAACTTTAAGCTCCCCAAAGTGTGCTTAAAACTAGTTTCAGGTGTTAATGTGGGGACAATCCAGGGGTTTGCGCTCCAGGGGTTAAGCGCTCCAGGAGCTGCCTTAAATTTATGGTAAGAAGGCCCTGACAGATCTCAGCAAGTTTTCCTCAGTGGGGAATCACCATTGGAAGGGGTTGGATCTTGTGGAGTTGTGCAGGGTACCAGGCATCATACATTTAGGGAAGAATCGGTACAATGATTACAGAAATATTCTATAAGACTTACTTAAAGCATGGACTTTATTTTGAAACTTTTAGTAAAGAACAATGATCCCAGCAAAGGAACTTATTGCTGCTTCCTTCCAAGCATGGTTGCTGTAGGTATTCAGATATAAAATGTGTATTATTGTGGTTCCTTCTACTTGAGGTAGAGGCATCCAGAAGGTATCACCTAAGGCAGTGGGGGGCCAGTCTTTTTGGCAGGTATGCTATAGGTAAGCCCTGCACCTTACTGAGTGTTACTCTCATACCCTTCTTTTACCTAGTGATCTGTTGCCCTGTTTTCTGCTCCCTGCCCTCTCTGTTGCTGTTCCCTGCTCCCTCCCTGATCTGCTGCATGCTATACACAGAGACTTCCCATGCTACTTGTGGCATGCATGCTGCAGGTTGGTCACCCCTGCCCTAAGGCATCTCCACAGTGATGTGTACCTCCTGAGAATTAGCTGGCATGACTGGCGTACTGGTAGACTCTAATCCATTTACCCTTAACCCTTCTTTTTGGTTAGCTGAACAGACTGAGCTCCTGGGATCTTTCATTATGAGACCTACTTTCCAATCTTTAATCATCCGCATGGCTTTTCTTCCCCATGTTGATCATTACTCTTGAACTATGGGAACCTGAAGGACTTGGGCAATTCTTTGGAGCTGTGTCTCAATCTCCTCCAAGAGAAGGATGTACAGGCAATTTAGGCCCCTGGGGTGGCAGCGTTCCTCGGTGGACACCCTACCACGCTTTCCTGAAAAACTTCCTAAAACTCTGTCTTCTGAAAGCAGCTCCCCTGATTGACTCATTGATGGTGGCATGTGGGGGATGATCAGAATGGGAGGGACAGATGGTCTGTCAGGTCCATTTGAGCTGTAGCCAGACGAAGTAAAAGGAAGATTGGTGTTTTTCTGGAAGAGCTTTATTTCCTCCTTGGACTTGTGCTTTGTGTTGAAATTCATCCAACAGGCTCTTTCCGGCCTTTTGGGCTCTAAGAAGAACACAAAGCTGCATTGCCTCACTATTGTTTACCAAGCTGTTGAGACCAACTCTCCCATACCAATAATACCAATCTCACCCTCCTCCCACCCCCAATCTCCTCTATAGTCCATTATAAGGTAGTGAGAACGTTACACATTTGAGGCAACTGACTCTAGACTAAGGAAAAGAATGTATTCGACACCAAAAGATACCATCGGGTCAGGTGGGTTTTACAAGTCCTAAAATTTGCCATTGCTGTAGGCAGCCATGCAGAAAAGGAGTAAATAATCCCTGTATATGGCCTGCCTTTTGGCTTTTTGGCTCACAACTACAGGCACTTGACATGGTTGACTTCTGGTGCAAGGTGTGGGGGTAGGCAGAGTTATAGCTTCCCCAGGATGGAGGTGGTTGAGTCAACAGCTGCCTCCCTACAGATGATTTCTTTTCCATGATACAGCTGTGGGTCCTTGAGACAAAAGGCTGCCTTGGTGCTCCTTATGAAATGGTACATCTACATTTTAGCCTTGACGCCAGGCTGTAACTAGCCCCAGGTGATCTTTCCTGTGACGCTGCAAATACCTATGACAGTTGTGAGATGGGTCTGATGGAGCGCATTTTATTGCAGTAGAAAAGGTCTGTTGTGTGACATTTAAAGCTTCATCCAATTTCCTGACAAAAAGTTTGCAATTTCAAACGCTCAAATTGCATGTTCAAATCCTCTCCTCAAACATCCGCCCCATTTCCTTCTTCCCTCCCTGCACCTTATTTCTTCCTGATGAGCAATTCAGATGGCAAACTGCTTCTATCCCTTATTCCCATCAGTGACTGTTCAAAGTTCTACCCATGTTCTTATTTTCTTTGCTGAGCTATATTCAGTAAACACATTTGTTTCTCTGGATAGCGAACAAAAATATCTGCAAGCAAATTCATTTCCCTTCCAAACTGCTTAGGAGAGCAGCACTGAAACAAAGTGGAAAGGAAAGTGCTTTGTCAAGTCTTAGAGGAACAAGAGAGATTTTTTTTTCTTCACTATTATTATTGGAAAAGTTCTATTAGTCTCTCAACTTCCTTAGAGACTAGTAGTATCGTGAAAAGATCCTTCATGCAGACACATAACAAACTCAGTGAAGGGCTACATAAGAAAGGGGAAAAATTACTTGCCAGCAATGATGTTTGTCACAATCCTTCCTCTTTCTTCAGTCCTGCAAAGGAGATTATCCTTCACATAGGGCCATGTCTGTGTTTTTATTTGAGTATCCTCCCAAAGAGAAGATTCAGTGAGTGCTAGCTTGAATGGTGGAAGTGAGAGCTATGACGTGGCTTGAAGGATGTTACAGGATGTTATTTCTTCAAACCAGGATTGATCTGGTAAGATGAAATTCCTCAAAACCCAGGTCCCCTCTATTCAGCAACTCAGTACAACTATTCATTTTTCTTGGTAGGCTTCCTACTCTGATGACTGAATGGACACAGCTTGAATTGAGGCCTATGTCTGGGGAAAATCATACTTCTAGTGGACAGAACCATCTGTTATGCTTGATTCAGCCTTTCAATTCAGTTGAAAAGATGGAGTTATCTGTTACTGTATATAGCTCTTTCAGTTGAGATGATGCTCAACTAAAGATTCATAGACGTTAGGGGCTATGAATTCAAGTTAGTTTCATAGACGTTAGGGGCTGGAAAGGACCTTACAAGATCATGTCTGGATTTACCCAGATGTTTTGGTCCAAATTTGTCCATCATGCCAGTGCAGTGTCACTTCCTTTGCACCAGATAGTTGCCACACTCAACCTTAGAGATGGTTAATGTCTTAGAAGGATAATTACCTAAGATAATTCTACCTAACAACACCTCTGTAAAGTACTGATATGCAGACCCAGTAACAATATATGCAAACTGATTGCTACACACCTAAACGGCCATCTGTGTGTCTAACTCTCCTGTTTGCACCTGGAATCATGATAATGATGCCTGTTTCATTTTGAATACTCTACCCGTAATGACTTGATCAGTGTCCCATTTTTGATTCAGTGGCAAAACTGGGACTAGACTTCACGAGTCCTGACACCCAATCCCTCCTCTACTCCCGAGTTTTTGAAATACCAAATAAGATCCTCAGTGGGTGCAAACTGGCATTACATTATTCATTCAAATTGTGTTAATGGAGACTCCCCAGCTTCAGTGTATTTGGAATCAGTGTGGAGCTATACCAGTTCATGCCACCTGAGGACTTGGCCTACTGAATTTACAAGAATGAAAAGACTACCTTTTTCTGGTGGGTGTTCAATATGATTTATTAAGCAACTGGAAATTGAAAATTAAAGCAATTGAATTGAATATATCTCAATTGCCTTTTTTCAGTTGAGGGGGAAAAATGTTCTCTAAGGTAACTCTGTTAATAAAAGTAAAGTTAGCACTAGTCTTGCTTGGGGCACAAAGTCTTACACAATGTCTCCACTTGGTAATATTTTACCTAATGGCTCATTAAATGATGATTGAAATATTAGGGTCAGTTGCATTTGAGATGTGGAAGCCCTTGTCAAAGTGGTGAGAACAAAGTGTAGTGTTCGTGGAGAAAACTGAAGAGCAAATTAACTGGTTATAAAAAAAAATGATTTCTACCAATTCTAGAAATCTATACTCTGGAGAATCATAGTTCAGTTTTCAGTATCCCACAGTTTGGATTTTGTAGTAAATGTCAGAGCACAGTGACTAAAGAGAAGGGGCAGGAATATAACAGAGAAATCATGAACAGGAAACATTTCTTAAAGTATTTCCCCTTAATAAAGAAGATATTTAGGCAAGACAGCATATAAATAAATGTGTGGCTTTTAAAAGAATAGGTACTTCATTACCTTCTGAAAATGACCCCTACCTAATCATAAATTTCCTAAAAATAAAAAGATCTTCATTCTAATATATGGCAAATATGCAGAAGCACTATTGAATAAACTGGGCCATCTGTTTTGTGCATATATAGTGACACTAGTCACGAACACACAACATCAAACTGTCTAGCTTCTGGGGTATGTCTTTATTGTAGAGTTAACTGTGGTAATTCACTCTCAAGCTATGCTTCTCATGTGACTATAGTTTGCAAGAGAGCAACTGCACTGAAAAATATCTCACAAATACCACTCAAATTACTGCATCCAGATGGGCACCATTCTCTCGGGTATGGGGTATTAAGGGTAGCCTTATCCCATGATTCATAAAACTGCAGTAAGCTTAGCTACACTGTGAATCCTTCCTCAGTGGGAGAACTTGTCTGTCCTTTGGAAGCATTATGTGGGGAACTGTAATAAGTCATCAGCACTCGTGCCTGTAGCATCACCCAAAGGGACTAGTCTGCATCCATGCTGAAGCATGTTCATGTGAGCACCTGACCACAGAATCAGAGAGTACATGGCTGCAAGAGACCTTGAGAAGTCACCTAGTCCATCCTCCTGCTCCAAGCCAAGGTCAGCAATACCTGAACTGTTGCAGACATATGTTTCCCTAACTTCATTAATGCATCATAGTTACGGCGCATTATGTTTAGGACTTGGTTAACTCTCCTTGCAGTTAGCAAGACTTCCTTAATGTCATGCCTCAATATCCCTAGCCGCAATTTAAGCATATGACTTCTCGTCCTTCTCTGGACACAGAGAACAGTTTGCAACCTTCCTTTTCTGCAGTAACCTTTTGCATATTTGAGGACGGTTCTTGTACCTTCCTGCAGTGTTCTCTACTCTGTGCTGAACAAACCCATTTTTTTTTCAATCTTTTCTCAGTGGTCATATTTTTGAGCTCTTGGATCATTTTTGTTGCTCTCTCTGTCTTCTCTCCAGTTGGCCAACATCTGTCTTGAACTATGGAACCCAAAACTAGATACAATACTCCAAATAAGTGGCTTACCAGTACTGAGAAGAGAGGAAGGATTACTTCGCATCTTGCACAGAATGCTCCGTCTTGTACTTATACTCAGAGTTAATATTCTGTTTACAGCTCGCTAGAAGCCTCTGATCCTTTTCTGCAGAATTTCTGCTTATTGTATAGTTGTGCAGTTGATTATTCCTATCTAACTGCAGTACTTCACAGTGATCCTCATTGAATTGCATCCTATTTATTTCAGACCATTACTCGATTTGTCAAAATCAATTTGAATTCTTGTCCTGTCCTCCAAAGTGCTTGCAACTCCTCCCAGCTTGGTATCATCTGCAAATTTAATAAATGTATTCTCTATTCTATTATCCAAGTCCTCACTAAGAATACTGAATAGTACCACGCCCAGGACAGATCTCTGTAGAACACCTTTTGATATATCCTTCTAGTTGGACAGTAAATCATTGATAACTACTTTTAAGTACAATTTACCAACTGGATATGTACCTATCTACATTAGTTTCATGTAGCCCATATTTAGCTAATTTGCTTATAAGAATGTCATCTGAGACAATGTCAGAAGTCTCACTAAAGTCAAGATACATAACATCTACTGTTTTTATTCCTGTCCACAAGGCTTGTTATCCTGTGATAGAAGGAAATTAGATTAGTTTGATATGACTAGTTTTTGACAAATCCCTGTTGACTGTTACTTATCTTCTATACATTCTAGCTGTTTGAACATTGATTGCTTACTAGCTTACTAGTATCTCTCCAGGAAATAAAGTTAAGGTTAACTAGCCTATTATTTTCTTGATCATCCCTTTTGCCTCTTTAAAAGGTAGGCATGAGGTTTGCCCTTTTCCAGTCTCCTGGAAACTCGCCCATCCTTCACAAGTTCATAGAGATATTCACCAGAAGCCCTGAGGATGCTTCAGCCAGTTTTCTCAGTACTCTCAGATGAATTGCATCAGGCTGAGAAAATGTAAAAGCATCCAACTTATCAAAATGGTCTCTAACCTGCTCTTTCTCAACTCTAGCATGACTTCTTACCCACCGTGTTGCTGCTGCCAAATATGTTAGCCATATGTTAATATTTATAGTGAAGACTAAAGCAATGATGGCATTAAACATTTTGTTCTTTTCGGCATGTCCTGTTATTAATCCAGTCGTCTCTCTATTCAGTAGTGGACCAAGTCTTTCATTTGTCTTCCATGCAGGAGGAATGTAATTACATAAAAACATAAGAAATGTTTTACTGGGTCAGAGCAATTATCCATCTAGCCCAGTATCCTCTTTTGGACAGAGATATCTCCAAACAGAGTAGCATCCACTGGCTTCTTGGACTTGTTCAAGGAGTAATGGGTGCTGGCCAGAGTCCTCTGCTCAGTGTGCCCCAATGGAGTACTCATTATTAATTTTGGCCCACACTCCCATCCCTGTTTTTGCTTTAGTTGCCCCAAGTAATCTTTGTTATGCCCCTACTAGCCTCCCTAATTAAAGGAGGCTTGCAGTTCCCCTGGTGGGCCTAGGCCCATGTTTCTCTCGGCATAAGAAATAGGCCTTTGTGCTTTAGAGAGACAGCATATGAACAGGGTGTATCTAGAGTGGTCTATCCCATCATACCTTCCCTGGCAGCTACCATCATTGGTTTAGAGATGCCAGAGGACACATCCTTGACTGTTCTGTTTAATAGTAATAGATCTGCCAGTCCTTTTTTTGAACCTGGCTGTACTCTCTGTCTCTATAACCTCCTGTCGTAATAAGTTCCACAAGTTAACTATGTGCTGGATTAAAAAGCCCTTTCTCTTGTTAGTTTTAAACCTTTCCTGTGCTAACTTCAGTGGGTACCCTATAGTTCTAGTATTCTGGGACCTGGTGGACAACAATTCCCCTTTTCACTTTGTCCACACCCTTCATGATTTTATAGACTTCTGTCATATCCCCTCCCCTAAGTCTTCTCCTTTCCCAACTGAAGAGTCCTAGCCTTTTTAGTCTCTCCTAGTATGGAAGCTGTTTCATACCCCTGATCATCTTAATTACCCTTCTCCATACCTTTTCCAATTTGACAGCCTGTTTGAAATACGGAGACCAGAACTGCACACAGTATTGAAGATTTGGGCATGCCAAGGATTTGTATAGTGGCTGTTTTGTTTTCAGTTCCCTTCTTAATGATGCCCAATATTTCATTAGCTTTTTGGTCAGCAGTGGACATTGTGCTGATGTTTTTAAAGAGCTGTCTACCATGACCACAGAGCATTTGCTTGTTCCCCTTTAAATCCTTTGCTAGCTGTATCTCATTGTGTGGCTTGGTGGTTCTGATTATGTACCTGCCAGATTGCGTGCTCTTTGATTACCATCTTCAGAGATTTGACCTATTTTCTACTTTTTGTATGGTTCTTTTTTGAATGTGGGGTCATTGAAAAAGCTTGTAATTTACCCAAGTAGATCTTTTACTACATTCCCTGTCTTCCCTGGCATTAGAATAGTTTGTG
Source organism: Alligator sinensis (assembly GCF_000455745.1). Lineage (NCBI taxonomy): Eukaryota > Metazoa > Chordata > Crocodylia > Alligatoridae > Alligator > Alligator sinensis. The sequence continues at coordinate 884,669 of NW_005842030.1, read as the reverse complement.
CTTGACCCTACCTTCAAATACTTTTCATTTTTACTTGTTTCCCATGGCATCTTGCCTACCGACTCTCTGAGCTTGTTGAAGCCTGTTTTCTTTATTCTGTTCTTTTGCCTCTTTCCTTTCCTAAGAATCATGAGCTCCGTCACTTTATGGTCACTGTCACCCAAACGTACACCCACACTTTCTTAACAAGTTCCTCTCTACTGGTCAGAATCAAGCTAGAAAAGCCTCCCATCTGGTTAGTTTCTCCACCTTCTATACCAGAACCTGTCCAGAACACATTCCAAAAATCTTTATTGATCATCTGTGTCCCACCATATTACTTACACAATCGTTTGAAGTCCTTCATTACCACATTGAATTGTACCGTTAATTATTCTAAACAAAAGCATCCTCCACCTGATCTTCTGATTTGGTTTGGTAAGATAGACCCCACCATGATATTTATCTTGTTCCTTTACCTTTATCCAGATCTTTTTGCTATTCTAACTCCTGCTACATTCCAGATCCCGGAGCAAGTGCATACATTCTTGATATGCAAGGCACCACTTCCTCCCTTTTTTTCTTCTGTGTATTCTTCTTGTACAAGCTGTACTCTTTCTTCTTTATAAATATTCCATTCATGCGAGTTATCCTACCATTATGCCAATTAACTGCTGTACTCCTTTGGATAGTACACAGACATCTAAGATGTTCAACAGATTTACGTGCTATTTTACTTCTTGCTCCTCCTTATGATTCTGATGATTCCCCTTGTAGTTATTAGCATTTTGTCCATGGCACTATGGCTCATACTTACCTTTGGGCTCATGTCACATGCCTTGATTGAACCAAATTTGAAGTCCTCCTCACTAAGTCAGCAAGTCTGTGACTAGGGATGCTCTTTGTCTTCCTTGTTAGATGGACCTCTTTGCTGATCAGCAGTCACCCTACCTTGGAACATAGTCCCCTAGTTGAGGAACCCAAAGCTCTCCTGGTGACAGCGTGCAGGACCATGTATTCCAGGATGCATCTCCCTGCCTGGACATTTACTCTTGACTGGATGGGTTGAAGATGACAGCACCTGTGCCCCTAAAGCAAAGTACTCATGTCTAGACTGAAACCATAAGCTGCTTCCTATGCTACTTCCTTTCGCCATCTCCTCGGGGTTCTTCAGGGTTTGTGTCAGTGTGGGCCACTCCTTGCATGGTTTCAACCTATGACGTGAAATTTTATCCCTCTTCTCCTGTCAGCTTCAAAGGAACATAGGAGCAGGAAGTACCCCATATGTCATTGAATCCAGTTCCTGACCATCATAGGCCAATGTCCTATGCATACTGCCCATAAACTTCCTCTACGAGAGTTAGTCCTAGAATTAGTAAAAGCCCTCTCCTTCCAAAAGCTTTTACTTAGGTTCTTCTCCCTACCTAAGCTCCCTTCATGTCTAAAAAGCCCAGCTCTAACAACTGTGCTTCTTTGTGCCCCTATTTGCTGATTATCCACTCTCCCTTCACTCTCCTTCATGACTTGGTAGAAATGGTTTGTTTCCATCTCAGTCATTTCCTTTATCCAACCAAAGTATGGTCATCAAGGCTAACAACTCCTGCTTTTGTTCTGTAGCATCCTTCAGATGGTGGGTGTTTCATGTTCAGGACCTTGTCATTCCTGCACTGACTCATGGAAGACTGAAACATTCAGTGATATGGTAGGTTTCATAAAACTCATCAGGATAAGTTGTAGAGACAAGTTCTCTAACCTGTAGAGACAGGTTGCCTAACCCGAACAAAATTTGGGGAACAAAAACTGTGCTCAACTGGGGTGCATTACATTTCCTGGGGATTTCTGACCAGTTGAGAGGAACTGATGAAAAAAGATGGAGTTGAGAACAACTGGTCCCATCTGTCCAGTGGTTCCAGTCAGTAAGTTGTCCGTGTTCAAGTATGTAACAAACAAATCCTCTCTTTATCAGCAGGATTGTTTCACTAAATATATGTCAACTTAAATTACTTTGAAAGGATTCTCAGTGCTGAGCTATCCACCGCTTTCATATGACAAAGGCCCCTACTTTGTACAACACACCGAATGAAAGGGACGATAGAACTGTAATGCACTACTATTATTACATCAACTCTGGGTCTCCTTTTTCTAACAGATGAGCACTCAGATATAAACTGACCAGGGTCTGAGCATTTGAAGTAAGAGTAGAATCCTTTGGGGATAATATTATCAGAAAAGTAATACAAGGCAGTATTTGTACTAGCTACTCTGAAATTTAACAGCAGTCATCCTCGTACTGGCATACTTTTAAATATCATCTTTCATTTCACAGCAAACAGCAATATCCCCTAACAGCATTAGGACAGGAGGCGAAGGAGAATATACTGTGCCCAAATGAATCTTCAGAAGGAAATATTGGTAGGCGCGTGCATAAAAAGCAAAGCCTTGGCAAATTTCTGGGTGTTCTGTAAAAACAGTGACAGTGATGCGCCAGGCAGGGGCTCGCATTGAATCTTAAACAGAAAGAGCAAGTAATAGAGTACACTGGTGAGATGCTTCTTGTGAAGGAGCACTCAGGCACTACATGTCACAGTTGAACTGCTACCATGATACCATGATGCCTTTTTATGTACTCGGTACCCTGCGATCTGGAAAGACAGCTTGACAATATGCCTGGAACAAATCCAAGTGGGAGAGCTTTCAGAATATCTTTGTGGGGCGTATGTGTTTATACACAGAAAATACAAATTTATGACACCTGCCTGGGCTCTTGACATTAGCTGAAGGAACAGGGCAAGATGGAAATAAAGAAAAGCAATTGCCCAAGAGTTCAAAGAGCATTTGGAAATAGGAAGAGATTGAAAACATTATTTTTCCCCCTGTGGAAAGTTATATTCTTTATATGCAAAAAGAGCACAGGCTATTGATTAGCCTCACGTTGCACTGAGCTGATTTCCTGAACAAGCTCAATATCAATAACTCAAAATCTGGGAATAAACCAATGAACATGGACTGTAGTTGACCTTAACAATAACCTCCATGCAATCTTTGTGGTAAAAGGGAAAGGCAAGCATTGATGATAACGAAGGCACTGGTTTGAGCGCATATTAATATGCACAGCCATCAAACACTCTTCTTGCTAGAGTTTCATTTCATGAGCAAATTGGATCAGACTTAAAAGAGCACTGGGTCAAATGTTGATAGCTAGATTCACATATCTGATACCTTATGTCCTTTTGTTCTGACCAAGAGATGTCAACAGGGAAGGTATTAAAGGGAGTGAGCTGGGAGTCAGGAGAGACATCCTGGGTTGTGCCACTGATTTGCGGTGTGACCTTAGGACACTTGTCTTCTCTGGGCTTCCCTTTCCCATGGCAATATTGATTGTCTCTGTAATATCCTCCAAGAAGTAGAGTGCCAGTGATGTCATGGTGATGGTGGTGATGCAGACTGTATATTATAGAGGATAATAGCAAAAAACTGCTTCCCTGCTTCCCCCAATAGTCCTGCTATGATAGCATATACTTCTGAAAGTGGATTTTATTTTTTTCATAACTTCCTACCACTAATTTACATAGCAGAAAACGTGTGTTGGGCACTTTGGCCTAATTGACTTAGGATCACAAATTTCATTAAGAACCAAGAGAGCCTAGGGGTTTTGGAAAATACTACCATGATACTTACAAATCTAGGTCCATGTGGAGGAAGCGTGTCAGACCTTTCCACACACTTGTGTCAAAATAGCAATCCCTGCACATGAGCAAGTGTGAGCAGTTCCATCGTGTTCCCATAAGGACACATATACCCCTAATACTGGACAGAGACTGGGTCCTTTACCCTTCCATACTGGTCCATGTAGTGCACATCATGACATAGATCCAAAGGAAGATTATGAGCCCACCAATGTGATGTCTCCATGAAAAAAGCAATTGACACCCTAGGATGTATCAGGTGAGAGATGCCCAGTAAAAACAGAGCAGTCTTAATGCCTTCTACACACACTGGTGAAATGTCTTCTGGAATGCGGTGTACAATCTGGTTCCCCATGCTCAAGAAAGATGAACTCAAACAGAACAGGTCAGAGACTGAAATATTTGGTACAAGAAAAATGGGTATAAACTGGCCAGGAATAAATGTTTACTGGGAATTGGAAGAAGGTTCCTAATCGTAAGAGCAGTGAGTTTCCAAATCAGCTTTCCAAAGGGAGCAATGTGATAAAAATCTAATAGGTTCAAGGTGTAGTTTAACCGGTTTCCAAGAGAATTTCTAATGATATAGTTGCCTTTGATAGCAGGGGACTGGACACAGTGGTTTGGGAGTTATTTTCCAGGCTGCTGTCCTGTGTTCTAGTGGCACTTGAAATCTGCCCAGCACAGTATACTTGTTTAGCTTCTCCCAGGTGTCCCTTTCTCTTTCCCAACAGATGTTGAGGACAAGAGAGATCCACAGTGCTTCGAGTCACTGTAGTGGGAATGCATTGAAGAATACCTGTATTTGAAAACCTTCTTTCCCAAGTAGGCAAGAGAGGGTACTTTTAAATTGCCAGCTATTCCAGATATAAAGAGTTGACAGGTCACATAGAAGAAACTAAGGAGAGGTAGTGAGGGCTTACGTGCATCTATAAGATATCCTGATATATCTGTATTATTTACATCTATTACAAACATGCCTATACCTATTTCCAACCAAGTTCCAAGATTGCATTCAGCTTAATACTGAACATGTGCACAGTAAGAGGAAATCCCTGCTCTAAAGAACTTACACTATAAACAGACAAGATAAGAGAAAGAAGGGGTTGTGGTCCCCTGTAGCAGGACCCAGCCCCCAGGGTAGCCATGATGCCCCCCTGGTGGCCTGGCTCCCTGGGTCTCTGTCCTTCCCTCTCACCTGCCGTGCCTTGCTGTAGTTAGTTAAATTGATGGAAAGGGAGAGAAGGTGCTGTAAGATCCCAGAGTGTGCCCTCATCCATGCTTGTAACCAGTGAGTTTCTCCAGGACTATATAGGTCTCAAACTAACCCCATCTGTGCTCCAGCACAATAATCGCCTTAAGGGCTAATTCTGTGGCCTCTGACCTCCCCTACAGCCATGCCCGTGACATGCAGGTGTTACCAGCTGTCACTCAGGTGGGGCACTTTGCCTCCTGCCATTACAGGCCTTTACACCTTTGTTGGGGCTTGGGTCTGCTCAGCCTTTGCACCTTTTCTCTTGCTGGTCCCTTGTGCCTAAGCCTGCAGTACTGGACCTGGCTGCTGGGTTCCACCCCCTGTCTTGCCCTGCTGGGCTCTGTTTTTGCCCGTCCTGGGCTGCATGCCCTTGGTCCTAGCTCTGCTCCTTCTGGGGTTTCGTTCTGACCCTCTTGGCCTCAGGCCTGCTATTGCCCTTCTTGGGCTTGCAGTCTGGCCCCCTTGGCCTCAGGCTCTGACTGCCCTGAGCCCCTGTCCCTGGCAGGGCTCAAAGTCACCACATTCCTCTTGGGTACTACAAGAATCTCCCAGCTTCTCCAATAGCCCCTTCTGGTGTACCAGTATAACTTAACCAAGTAGGGAGCACTCTGACTACAACACAAACCTTCCCATCTGGGAAAACAGATGCTATGAAGGAAAAAACATGCTACCACTTTAAAAAGAAAACATCTTCTGCCCCCACATCATTGCACCATTCACTTTGGGAGGAGCCTCCATCCTTGGCTCCTACTGCTCTCTGCTGCTCTGCTCTAGTTTAAGGTTCCTTGGGTAGCTCTTCCCCTCCAGGGAGCTCCTCTCCCTGGAAACAGCAAGGCCAGACTACTTTCCAGGATCTGACCCCTTGGTTTATAAAAATCCCCAAGCCCTGCCCTGGCTAGGTGGCTCCCCAACCACCCACAGGTGTTTCTGATCAGAGCCTATTACCTGCAGTCAGCTCCTCAGGTGCAGTATTTCCCTCTACCTGGGGGGCTCTTTGCTGTATCTTACCCCTTGAAGTAACAGGGAGCCTCTACCCCATTCTGCAGGTAGGGAACCGAAGGGCAGAGAGTCTATAGGTTAGTTTTCAAAATTAGCCTCAGTGTGGTCTCTCAAAGGGTGGGAGGCCAATCAAGAGCCAGTTTGGAGTTGATTGTTAGTCATCTAGGGCAAAGTTGCACTTGAAGCCAGTGGACTATAAAACTACACACTAGCTTGGAAATTCAGGACACCTGTGTCTCAAGTTTGGTGCCAGGAAATGGAACAACCTAAAATCATTTTGTATTTGTGAAAATGGAAGTTATAAATCCTTTGACTCCTGCACCTGCCCCATCCACTGAAGCAGGTTTCCTCCCATGTAGTATCTCCTAGTTGTCATAGACATCTCGTGTTCAGTACAATATTTAAACAGGGGGAGTAAAAGTTTTCAGTGAAGCTCCATCTGGATGGAGCTTTGAACACAGATCTCAGTTTTCATTTCTGATAAGATTTTCATCCAGACCTTTATTGTTTCATATACTTCCTGTCCTAGTGCAGTTCATTCAGGCTGTAATACTTCATCTGTTCCGTTTCATCACTGATGCTTTCTGCTTAGCACTATTATCATCACTTCTGTCTAATATTTTCCTTAGTAGCAGTGGCTTAGTATTTATATCTAGCATTTGCCCTCAAAACTTTTGACACTGGGTAGGGGAGCAAAACAATTAAAATATAATATTCTGCTACATGATGATAATTCTCCCTCGTTGGTGAACATTAGGAAATGACATTATTGTAAAGACCCAATTACCTTTTTTATGAGCATTGTATATTTGGAAAGTAATAAAACAGAGTTATAAAACCTAGATGATTAGGAATCTCAAAGATGCTCTGCATTTTAAGAGGGGGGAAAATATTCTGTTAATTGCATCTGAGCTCAGACCAACCAATGATTAGTTACTTTCAAAGCAATAAACATTACCTGGGAGGCAATAAAAGGAAACACAGGAAAGTTATTTGATGAATGGTTCCCAGCAGACACAAGGTACAAAGAGGGAATGTGGTTTAGTGGTTAGAATAACAGCCTGAGAGTCAGAACTCTTGGGATCTATTCTAAGATTTGCTACTGACTTACTGCATGGTCTTGGGCAAGTAGCTTTTGCCTTTCCATACATAATTTTACCCATTGTTAAGTTGGGTTTAATAATATCTACCACACAGGGATGTAGAGAAACTTAATTCATTAACGTTTGCCAAATCCTTTAACAGAAGCTAGGTAAGTGCAAAGTATAGCACACACAGCAGTTGCTAAAACTGAAAATAGGCAGAGAGGATGCAAATGGGGTAGGCATAGGTACCAGGACTGTAAAGAAGGGATCAGGGTGGGCACAACTGGTCTTCTAGTTAGTCTTGTCTTGAAACATCTAGTCAAACATTTGGCATTGGGCATCTTCACATTTCTAGGAATGGTTGTAATGGGCTGTGTTGGTTTTGCGATGGTGATGGAAAGGTATGGAGCACAATCCTTGCCTGAATATTTATACCATCCAGGCATCTTACTGCATGCTTGCACTTTGCCACAATGCAGAACTCTTCCTTTCAGACTTGGTTTACCAATCAACCAGTAGAGCCAGGGAGCAGAGGGCAAGCTGGGTATTGGCCATTGCTGAGTCTGAGCAGACTTTCCTAGATACTCCCTAGATATACCTCCCAACTTTTGCCTTTACAGATGCAAATTGAGGGCCACTTTTGTTAGTTATAATGGGTAATGACCAGAACAGAAGTGATCTCCTGGGGGCTGTTTTCTTATACAAAATAGAATGGTGCATCTTCAGGTGAATACAACAAACAATTAAAAACTAAGAGCCTCCTATGTCATTCCTGAATGAAGGCTTGATATTTAAGAGGATGTTGTTCTTAGGTAGGCTTGGCAAAATAGTGTGGGAACTATCTCCTGCATACTAAACCACTTCCTTAAGAAAAATCTACTACTGCCTGTTAAAATAAGTATTGGAGACTAAGCATTGGAAACCATTCTACTGGCTTCCAAGAATCAAAGTAAAATGTTTGGGCATTCAGTGGTGCTTTCTTAGATCTGTGTTGACACCACTGGTGATGTTAGAGCACGACAAAAGAAACCCAGGATTCACAAGTGTTAAGTGAACAGAGTTTCTGGATGCTCATTTGAGGTAGAATATATTTCAGCATTTACAACCGCTATATAGTGCGTGCTTCTGCACTGAGGCTGCCCCTGAGAAGTGTCCTGCCTTTCTTATCAACACTGGGCCAAAGACTGGGAAGAAAACTATTTTTAACCTCTTTGGATCTGCTTGCCCTTATTTCCTCAGTCTCAGCCAGGATATGGTCTGATATCTTAAATACTGCTCTGTTTCTTAAGTCTTTTAGCAGATACTGGATCTTCCTTGGAATACAGAAAGCAAACACACAGCTTCAAATGGGCCATATCCAAACCATGTGCAGCAGGGACACATGCTGTCCAATAAGCCAGTGAGATCATTTCCTCCCACTGTCAAAGCAGCCCCAAAAATCTGATGCTGCATGCATGTTTGGTTTCCTAGGGGTCCAATTTTACACATCATTTACACACATGACCTTACTGAGTCTTCTTGAGCAACTGTTCTAGCTCTTTGCATTCATTTTACTTGCTGTTGCAATCTCTCAGGGTGAGGACACAAGACATTTACTACAGACAATTGAGTTTACTCCATAGTAAGTGAACAACATACAGCCCTACTATAGAGTAAGTCTTTCTTTCCCAGGATGAAGTCAATCCTCACAAAGGAACTGTAGGATCTTTACTCCCCTACTCACTTTTACCTGGAGCTAGCTATTTGGTCAATTCAAGTTCCATCTCCATTATCCACTGACTAGATAGCACCTACTAAGGGCAACTTGCTTGAGAGAGAGATCACATAATACTTACTAGGCAATACATTTCCTATTAAATAAAACCCAGGATTGATTGCTCAGTAGTAGTCGTGCCGTGTTCCCATGCCTCCACTTCAGTGTCTTCTGTCTATATATTTAACATGCAATCGTTTCCTTTGAGGCTGATGCTTGTACCAGGGCTTAGACTGTAGATGTCCAAGGCACTGATATGTTATTTCAAATTGTCCGCAACTGGGCTCTCTTAGTAGCATCTTTTTACATAGCAAGGCTACTAGCTGGGTTCCTGATTCAGGAAAGCTCTTAAGTGCATATCTAGTTGACTTCAGTGGGATTCAAGCATGTGCTTAAAATTCAGCATGTGCTTAAACACTCTACTTCCTTAGGGCCTTTGAATCCAATCCTGTGAGGACCTTTGCAAGGGTGCCAAAAGCCTTCATTGAAACCAGAGAGAATGGGCAATATACAGGATTGGACCATTACACTGGTGTTTTTGGTTGTGTTTATTTCTATGGTCTATGACTTTCCCGTTCCTAGCAGTGACTCCTCCATTTGAGCTTCCTAGACACATTGACACTTTTATTCCTTTTATCAGTTTAAACATGCCTGGGACTCGTCAGTATTTGAATGGAAATGCTGATAGGACAGAGTCATTGGAGAGCATGAGCTGTGAACTTATCCAGTCCCCATCATTGCACTGCATTTGTTACATTATTTCCAAGTTAATTTCCCTGAAAGTTTTGATTGATTAGATAGTTGTAGCTTCTGGTAGTAGTTTCTCATATAGAGATGCAGTGTGCTATTAAACAGCTCCTGTTTTCTGCTCCAGAAGTAGTTGCATTATAGTGGATAGTGAAGGGTTTCCCATGTATTCCTTACTTATTTTGCTTTGGAGTTATGAAGCATTAGACAGTATCTGGAAAGCCATATATGTCTTTCAGTAAAAGGCCATGCAATACACCTTTCAGTCTGCCAAAGCCCAAAGGTGGGCTGTAGTATATGACGAGGACTCAAGGTGTGGAGCACACAAATATTTGTGTAGGAAATTTAAAGTGCGTATAGATCCATTCCTTTAAATAAGCAATTCTTTCCACGCCCTCACAATTGTGCATTATTGGGATAATAACCTCAACAAGCATGTCACCAACAAAAAAGTCATACCCAGTAAGTGGGACATTTGAGACACCAGAACTACAAAGTTAACAAACCTCAATTATTACTATCAATGATGTTATACGCTGGGAATAGCCTTCTAATCCTTCACAGAATTAGAGTATTTCTGACTCATCAGAGGCTCTTCACTCATCATTTAGGATTTTCTGGCCTGTTAATTTTAATTTTCTCACTCATTTTGTTTAAAATTTTCATTATCTCATCACCAACAGAGTAAGTCAAGGGTTGTTGGGAGCAGGCTCTATGAAATTGTCCAGCATCAGAGGCACTGCAAAGTTGAATTCACTTCTCAAGTGGTTATGCAAGTTAAATTTTCTGAGTTATTTGATGGTAACAGGAGATAGAAGGACAGTTATTGCAAGGGTAGTAAGGAGAGGAGGGAGAAATGGTGACCAAAATTAGCTGCTAGTAACAATGTCCAGTTACAGAATGTACCTCCCATGTGGTACAATCTGTTGCCTTCTTTCACTATAAGGAGCAGTGATTCCTCTTTGTAGTTAAAGGGATTTTTTTTTTTAATTACAAATTACATCTGATGAATATTCAGCATCCATCTTGCTTGTATGCGTAAGCTGATGTATTTTCTAGGCAATGTTCAACATTTTTGTTCTACACCGTCTTCAGTGAATGCTTTTGGCACCTTTGAAAAAATCCTCATAGGCCTGGACTCAAAAGCCCTAAGGAGGTTGAGTGCTTAAGCACATACTTAACTGTAAGCATGTGCTTGAAATCCTACTGAAATCAACTGGATATGCGCTTAGAAGTTTTCCTGAATCAAGAATCCTGCTGGCCTTGCCTGGGGATAGGGCTGTGCAGATCATTGTTCAGGTCTGACACCTGAATGGAGTGACATGGGTAAAAAATGGCTTTGGTCAATATAAGAGCAAAATGTTATGGCCCAATCAAAAATGGATTTCTTTCCAAGTGTTTTTAGTAAAAGCAAAACTCCTGGAGTCTGTTCACAACAATGAAGAGGAGAGGCACTTTCCATTGGGAAGGAGGAAAGAAGGATAGGGAGAAGGAAGACCTACAGTCAAACCCACCTGTATCTGATAGGTACTTTTTCATTTGGGTTTGCTGAGAGAGAATGAAAATATCTGTGACCTGGTTGTTAAGGAAAACACCAGGATTCAAATTCCCTTCCCAATGACTATTCATGTATCGTCCACAAAGTGTACAAGATTCCACCCAAGAGATCATAGGAAACCCACCCCACAACATAGCCCTGTTATTAGGGAAGTCACACAGGAGGCTGAATCAGACCCATATCTTTCATAACCTGGGTGACTTCTAATGACTGGGCGGTAGCCTCAGGGGAATGCATCAATACTGCTCCTTCCTAGGTGTCCAAGACTCCTTGTGAAGCTATTTAAGAACTAACCAACTGAGTAAAACCAGGTTTTTTGCGAGACATTGAACTCAATTTTTCTGGCATTTATGATTTTTTTCCTTATTTTTTTCTTTTTTTACTCAGCTGAACTTATTTACCCTATTCATCTCACGTTGTCTAATAGTTTCAAGCTGACCGAATCCACATTTTTCAGTGAATAAACTGTTCCCTGGAAAAAAAAAATCATCCACACTTACACAGAGAGAAGAGAACTTTTGCACAGCTGTTTTTGTCAGGAAGCTTAAAACTGTTTTCAAGCCTCACAGGTTAAGCAAAGATGAGCTGATGAGGCGATGTTCGCATTCAGATCTGGGCTGGGTTTTTGATAAGGGTTTCAGGTTGAAGCAGGCCAAAGTGTCAGGTTTGTGCTCTGATTTCATAACAGCAGAACCTTGCAGGCTGCTCAGATAAGGTAATTACTTTCTGCTGAGGAGAACTAAAACTGGGAATGATACAGCCTTTCTAATTTTGGATCTGACTGGGTGCGTCTACAGGAGACGCTACGGCGCAGTAGCAATGAGCTGCTGAGCCATAGCTTGTTGCTACCGTGCAGCAGCATTGCCGGACAGTAACCGTGCGGCGATGACACTGAAGTAGTAATGAGCTAATGCGCAGTAGCATTGGAAAAAAACTGTGCAGTGACGGTACTGGACAACTCCAGTTACTGCGCAGTTATTTAGTACTTGCATATGCAAGTACTAAATGACTGTGCAGTAACAACTGTGCAGTCCACCACTCATAGATGCGGCCACTGAGAACCAAAACAGTACAGCTAGTTTCAGAACCAGAATATTCAGATCCCTTCCCAACTTGCAAATGCAAAGGGATTCACATTCACTCACCTCTGGTTTTCAGATCCAGCATCCTAAGGTATTCTAGCCACTGCAGATTTGGAAATATGAAAATCGAACTTCCAACCTTTTTTTTCACTCCCAAGGTAACTCTGCCCTGCCCTGGCCATGCCCTCCCAGGCTAAGTACAGACAGTTAAAAAGCCCAAAGTTGAATCGATTCAGTCTTTGCAGGTTAGCCTAAACTGCACAGATTAAATTGAAACAGAAGTGAACAGACATTTACCTTTGATTCAGGCAATACAGCTACATGCCTGCAGTGACTCAGGTCAGAAGCCAGGGGGCACTACAGCCTGGCTTTCTGGAACTTCCTCTTCCTGCTGCCCCTGAGGTCTCTGGGATTTGCAGTCCAGCATTACAGCAGCAGGACTCTGCAGGGTTGTCAATCACTTCCTCTTCCTACTTCCAGGTGCCTCTAGGATTTGTAGTCCACAGTCTCAGCCAGCAATAACTTTCAGTAAGTTTAGCAGGGCAGGGTGGCTCTACTGAGGGGAAGAGGTGTTTAATTGGGGGAAGGGGGATTTAACCCCAGCTGAGGCTTGCCTTGGGGGCAGGGGTAGTCCCTGCCTCAACCCCCCAACCCTTCTCCGCTGGAGCAGACAGCCCAGCCCAGGGCTGCAAAGCAGGCTGGGATGCTGGGGGACTGTGATTTAATTTGAACCAGGAAGGGGTCTGGGACAGAAATTTCATAAACCGGTTTGACCTAAATCAGTTAAGTCTGATACTGTATTCAACCAGGTTTATTTTAACCAGTTTCAGCCATTCTGAAGCTGGTTTATGTGCACTGAGCTTCTGTTCTGTCGCAGGTTTAAACCAGTTTCTGATGACTTAAATCAGTTTGTGCAACTTCTGTCCCTAGCCTGTGTTTTCTGATTTAGACCCTGAGATTCTCATTGGTCCACCATTTAGGGACTCTGTTTTCTGAAGCTCTCCTCTTACATAGATAGGGTGACCATATGTTCTGGATTGGCCAGGACTGTCCCAGATTTCGGAAGCTGTCTCAGTGTCCTGGCCCTTTGAGAAAATTGAAGCAGAAGTCCTGGATTGGCAGGAGCCTGCCCGCACTGCAGCTCTTGGGCACATGCTGGTGGGTTCACACCAATCCAGGACTTTTGCTTCAATTTTCTCCAGGGAGCCCAGCCAGTAAGCTGCTCCCTGGCCTGGACCCCGCTGGGCTGCAAGTAAAGTTGCTTGCACAGTAGAGTCAGGGGAGGGGTGTGCACAGAGAGTTGTGAGGTTGTGTGTGTGTGTATGCTGGATTTCCCTCAAATTATGATGGTCACCCTATATATAGGGAAGGGAGAGTTAATGAGCTGTGTTAGCCTGAAGTCAAGCAGAAGACAGAGCACTGGCATGTTCAAAACCAACTGGTTGCAATATAAAAAAGAGAAGCTCCCAATTTGCAGAGTCAGGACTTTAAGGAAAAGGGTGGATTTTATTGTCAGAGCTTT
>NW_005842030.1:859569-870996 GCF_000455745.1 Alligator sinensis | reverse complement strand
CCCTTGTTTTGCCACTGACATGCAGTATGATGTTGGGCGAGTCACATCAAGTAAGATTTTTAAAGGTAGTTAGAGTTATTGCAACCGAATTGCTGCGAGGTTCAGTTTGCCAGGGTCTGTAAAGTGCCACAGAGTGCAGTGTCCTGTTGTGAGGGGCCTCTTTGTGTTGTCACTGAACCTCTCTGCATTCTTGCCTTGGCTGTTTCTCTTGCCAGCTTCAGGAAAAAAAGGGAGGGGGAAACCAACCAGAATGCAAACCTGAGAAGAGAAAATAAACGGCTTTTCTCTGTCACGGCACAAGGTGACAGGTGAGGCAGACAGCTGAGTGATGGGTGTGCAAGGCAGGTCGCCTCTTCAGCAAAACGTGACAAAGTGATTGCGGGGGGATGACAGAGTCACTGAACACACACTTTGTCATTTTGTCCGCCGCTGACAATGAAACCCAAGGCGCCAGAGTTAATAGCAATTACCACATCTTCGAGGCAAATGCCTTGCTGTCCCGACAACTACATAAGACCTCTTTTTCCTGCACTTTGCTTTCCCATTTTGTCCTACTGAGAGTTCATTTGTACATGTACGAAGCAATCAGCATTTCTCCCTGGTCCTGCTGCGAGGAGATTGGGTTCAAATTTCAGTTGCCTCTTCTCCACTCCAAACTTCTTGGGTTTCTTTCCCCGCAGCTCCCCCAGCTATTTTTTGTTGTGTCACACACCAGTAGTTTGAGCTTTTTGTCAATGCCATCCTGATAAGTGTGTGCTGGGGAGGAATGTGGCACGAAAAGAAGGACCTTACAACCCCGACCCCACCAGTGCTTATCTCGGTCTCCTTGGTGAAGCACAGACTGAGCAGCAGAAGGGCTCATTACTTGAAACTGCAGTTGTGTGCTGGTTAGAGTCATGCCAGCTTCATTTTGAATGGCATATTGTAAAGCCATTAAGGTAATTTGGACTGTGTCCAGCCATCAGTTGGCACCGGGAGAATGCTGATTGTTCTCGACTGAAGCATTACTAAAAGGTAAGAAAGCATTACAAGAATCAGTGCATTTACATTCATTTTTCCCCTATAAACAAGCCTTGAAAACTGGGTAAGCAGAGAAGTATTTGCATCGAGCCTCTTCCAGGCATGAAGCATGAAAGCTAATCCTGTGTATGTGTTCTTGTCACCTGTCATTGCTTTGTTTCTTTATGGCTAGGGACAGAAGTTACACATAAACCAGTTTCAAAATGGCTGAAACGGGTTTAAGATAAACCTGGTTGACTGTAGTATCAGACTTAACTGATTTGGATCAAATCAGTTTATGAAACTTCTGCCCTAAACCCTTTCCTGGTTTAAGTTAAATCTGAGCTCCCCAGTGTCCCACCATGCTTTCCAGCCCTGGGCTTAGCTGTGCTGTCTGCTCCAGCAGAGAAGCGGGGTAGGGGGGAGAAGGCAGAGACTGCACCCCCCGGGCAAATCCCAGCTGGGGCCAGGGAAGGGGGTCAAACCCCACTTCCTCCAAGTACAGAGCTGCCTTGCCCTGCTAAACTTACTGAAAGTTACTGCTGGCTATGACTGTGGACCACAACTCCCAAACACCTGGAAGCAAGAAGAAGAAGTGATGAGCAACCCTGCAGAGTCTTGCTGCTGTAATTCTGGACTGCAAATCCCAGAGACCTCAAGGGCAGCAGGAGGAGGAAGTGAACACACAGCCCAAGGGCTGTGCTCTAGGGCCCCCCGGTTTCTGGCCTGAGCCACTGCGGGCATGTAACTGTATTTCCTGAATCAAAAGTGTGTCCAGTTGTTTCTCAATTTAATCTCTGCATCTTAAACTAACCTGCAAAGGCTGAATTAATTCAGCCTCTGACTTTTTGACTGTCTGTACTTAGCCCATGTGACTTCTTAGTGGTCCCTTCTAGCCTTTAGTCTATGACTTAACACTATTGGTGTCTTTCCCCTTCCCTTAGCCTTCCTCAGAACAAGGGGATGATGAAGTAGCTATGTGAGTGAATAGATGAGGTCCTTTATGCAGCCATTTATGTCTGTGGGCAATTTCTGATGGTCCAGGGTATTTTCATGCTAATGCAGTCTGGGCATAGTCATCCCTGTCATCCCTGGTCCTGTGTGGATCTGCAAGGGAATAGGGTGCACAAAATTCCACTTCTTCGTGTTCCCTCCTGTGGGGCCAGACATACTGTGGTATTCAAGGGACCTGATGTGATGATGGTCAAGGGACATGCCTAAAGATGGCACTCCCTCGTTCCTTGTAGGTATGGCCCTAGCCACACCAGTCAGAGAGATTGACTGCTTCAGAGGACCCACCAATGCTTCATCCCCTTCAGAGTGGGTACCACCCATGGGTTTCTATTGTGTTTACCAGGGCCCCAGGGAGATGCTCCCCCAGTGCCCCATTGTGGGACTTTGCCGCAGGACACAATGGAGCTTTGTGCAGCTATAAGCTCCGGCTGGCGGCCAGAATTCAGGGGATGGAGGCAACTCTCTAGAGCCCTGAAGCTATGGGGAAAAGTGTCCTCCAGGCAAGGAGTTAAGCCTCTTGCCTGTCCATCCATCTTCCTCCCCCGCAACTCCACCAAACGTCATGCTAGACAAAAATATAATGCTCCTCATTTGGCTGGGGGCAGGGATGATGAGATGCCTCCTCCCTTCACTCCATCACTCCTTCCCCTGGAGGCTGGAGCTGCTGCAATAGCCGTGTAGCTGCATCTAATCTGGTGACCCCCTATGTCCATTCTGGTGCTCCCCCATTATTGAGTGCCGGGGACTTGTGCCCCCCTTGCCCACCCCAAGTATACTACTGGTCCTGGCCCCAAGAAACTCAAGTTCATCACACATCTCCCAGCCACAGACATGCTCCAAATCCCGAAATTCACCTGTGAGGCCAATCTAGGCTTCTCTCCAGGGGCTGCACTCAGGCCCACCAGAGACCTGTGGCTCAAGCATCTGCTGATATATCCTCACAGGTGAACTGCAGGGTCTGCAGCATGCCTGTGGACACAGGCAGGCAGGGTATAAGCCATGTCCTAAGTGTGTCAGTCCTGGGACTTGCTGGGCTACAGTGCAGGCAAGCTATGTGGGCAGCAATCCTTCCTAGCCCTTAGGCCTCTGCTTCACATAGGGTTAGCATTTTAAAACCTCAGTCTTGCATCAGCGGTTCTAGACTTTACACCCAAACCTGCAAACACCTCAGCTTCAGCCCACCAAAGCCTTTAAGCACGTGTTAAACTTCAATCTGTGAAGTCTGTCACCAGAGTCAGTGGACTTAGGACTGTGGTTAAAGAGTTTAATGAATAGGGATACAATTACTTAGATGTTTAAAACTGAGTCTGTGATTCTGTGATTCATAGAACGACTTGCCAGGTGGAGAAAATGACTTAATGGGCATGTCTACACACGCATTTACACCAGCTTAAAGTTACTGCATGATTCAGTGCTCTCCTGAATTGGGCCCTAAGTGCATGGACTTTATTGTCACCTTCATTCTGCCCTCCATGGCAACTGATCTCATTGTTTTTTGTGCATCTTATTTAAATACTAAACTCTTTGGTGGTTAGGGATTGCAGGTAGACGACGAGCAATCCAGGGCATAGATTAGTTTGTTTGAACGGAGCTTATAACAACTAGCACAGCAGGGTCTTGATGCTTGCTTGAGGCCTATAAGAGTGACTGTAGTAATAATCATCTCTTTTGTTTCATCTCAAAGTGGCTAGCCCATTTGGGGAACTTAAAAGGAACTATTAACATCTGGATCATTTAGAGACCACAGGTGGGCTATCTACCTGGAATGAAAAGTGCTTCTAATGAGCTCATCCCCACATTTTCCAGAAACAAAGGTTCCAATCCACATTTTACTCTTTCTGATTTCCGCAGGTGGGGACACCATGTCCCAGGCTTTGGTTCAACCCATTAAAAATATGGGTGCTGTTTAAAAAGCATGGATTTGGATTAAATGCATGTGTGCTAGGAAGTGAGGTTTGGATTCATGACCTAACAGACAATAAAGAAAATGCAGGAAAGGATACCCCAGGCCAGACCCCTTTTAAAGTGAGAAAAAACAGTTGTGATATCCAGCCTGACTTTCTGTGTAACACTAGGCTGCCTCTACCAGCAGCAGGGCCAGAGCAGAGCCGAGTGGAGTGTGGGAAGATGTGGGCTGCCCGCTGCGGGCTTGAGGCTCCTCACCCAGCTGCCTTTCCCTGAGGAACCCCATGCTAGTTGCACACCCCCTGTTCATACGGCAGCAATGGGATGCACAACTCCACACTGCCATCACCCCTGCTTCTGTCAGGTGGGCAGGGGGTACCTAGCTAGGTGACATAGGGCTCCCAGAGGAAGGGCAGCAGAGTGGGGGGGCCCCAAGCCTACAGCAGGGGGTCCAACCTCTGCCCAGCACAAATCTGGGGGAACGCATGCCTTCCATGGAAGAACAACAGGGAATTGGAGATGTGCTATTTACCAGAGTGTCCCAGGGAGTAACTAGGAATAATGGGTGCAAACTAGTGGAGAGTAGATTCAGGTTAGACATTAGGAAGACATTTTTTACAGTAAAGGCGGCCAGAACCTGGAACGGGCTGCCAAGAAAGGTGATGCCATCACCTAACTTGGAGGTCGTCAAGAGGAGGCTAGATAGGGACATGGCTGGGGTCATCTGACCTCGGTCCTTTTCCTGCCGGGGGCAGGGGGTCGGACACAATGATCCTTTGTAGTCCCTTGTGACTCTACAATCTATGTATCTATGAATCTATTTCCCATGGATTCCTACACAACCACACAAATGCTGTCCTGGAGTCATGCAGCCCAGGATTGGGACCTGAGACCTGAGGTTTCTATTCCAGGGCTATCCCACCCAATTCCTCACACCTCACTCGGTAATTTCAGCCTCAAGCCTATCACCTCTGACAAGAAACAGGAAGAAGCAAGTGAGGTAAAGAAGGACGGGAAGATTTAGCAAAACTCCAGTGAAAAATAGCACTCTGCCCTTTCAGGACTGTGAGCAAAGGAAGGGAACC
Organism: Alligator sinensis; assembly: GCF_000455745.1. Lineage (NCBI taxonomy): Eukaryota > Metazoa > Chordata > Crocodylia > Alligatoridae > Alligator > Alligator sinensis. Next base: position 865,993 of record NW_005842030.1, on the reverse strand, counting down.
GGTGATGTTGCAGTTCAGCATAACCGTGCACTAAACAGCATACAAATGTTTGACTGCTTTCCATGCAAGGATCATCACGCTGGAGAAGCAGCTGCACAGGTATTATTTACTGTAGCTAGTAACGTGAATCCATCCTACTAATGCTTCAGCCTCTGTGCCTTATGTTCATCGAGTGCACAGAGATCTTCTTGTAAACTTTCCCGGTGCACTTTCCATTGAAGTCATCAGTGTTTTCCCATGGCCCCCTTCACTGCGGCAATTCCACACCTAGCATTACACTCCCTTCAGACCATCTAAAGCTTGCTAAAACAGCCATCACATATACTGCCTAGCTCATAGTGCCCTGCATCAGTAAACATCAGATAATGACTGATTCATAACTGCTTTTCCCTTCAAATATGCTAAATCCATTTAAAAAGGTTGTATACAATACTTGGAAGCAATAATCCCACTGAAATGGACTGTTAATGAATGATTTATTAGAGTGGCAGTAGTAGCTTTCTCTGGGATCATTTCTTAATTAACAACCACTAACTAGTTGATGCCTGTTTAAAAAAAAAAATGGGCCAAAAAGTGTTTTGCCTTTTATTCTCTCCCATGGAGTAGAAGTTTACAGGTTTCTGTTCTGTTTTCATGCCAGAAGCAGCCAAAACCCAATAAACATAAAATAACAGGCAATCTGTATTACTTTGTTTTGCATTTGAAAGCTTGCCTAACTCTATCCCAACTACTACTTGGTCCAATAAAAGATATCACCCAGAGAATTCCTTACCTATTTTCATTGGGCATGTCTACACATGCACATTTACTGCGCTGTAACCAAAATTCCGGTGCACGTCGAAATACAGGTGCACGTCTACACGTGCGCACTGATACTGCACAGTGAATATAGTGGCTTACGCCAACTTGGATGTAAATTTGATACCTGCATCATGCAGGTACCAGATTTATGCCCAATTGGTTACTGCACAATAACACACATGTAGACACCTTACTGTGCAGTAACACTGTGTGTAGACTGACTTGGAACTAAAGTCAGTCGATACATAGTGTTAAAGCATTTTAAAGCCCGTATGCGTAGACCTATTCCCACTTACTGCGCAGTAACTTTAAGCTGGCATAAATGCATGTGTAGACATGCCCATTCTCCTTCTGGCAAGCAAGTCGTTCTATGAAAAAAAGATGTGTAATCAAAGCTTGCTTCTTAGTAAAGTAGGGCTTGGACCTTAGCAGCTAGTAGACGATTTGGCAACATTTCGCTCCTGCAACAGGGAAGAAGATATAAGAGCAGCAGCAAGTTCGGGCTGTCACTGATACTAAAGAATGGAAACTAGAACTAAGAGTTGCTGCCCTGCCTTGGTCCCAAAGCGCGTATTGCAGGGGTGGGCAATTATTTTGGGCAGAGGGCGGCTTACTGAGTTTTGGCAAGCCATCAAGGGCCACATGACAGGCAGCCCAGGGCATATAAATATTAATTTTCTAAATTGTTTAGGCGCCCTGCGGGCTGGATAGAATGGCCTGGTGGGCCACATCCGGCCCCAGGCTGCATTTTGCCCACCCCGCCATATCATCACACTGGTAATTTATCAAGGACTGTAAATGGTGCGGTACAAGAGGATAAGTGTTCCCCATAACAGGTGTTTCCAGGCTGCTGCTTAAGGCAGGATCAGCCCTGTCTATACCATCCCAGCCAAGTGTTTGTCTCTCACACATATGATCAGCACTAAAGGACCAATCACTTTATCAGACTGACCTCAATACCACTTCAAATCTGTAAGTTAAAACTTTAAAGTTTAAAAACTGGAGCCTGATAATCGCTGGTCTGGGCAGCTGGCAGTCTGAAATCCTGGAATAGGTCCACACTGGCCTCAATGGCTGCATTGCTCGACCACAGTGGGTCAGGACTGACTCCTAAGGAGCTGATGCAGTGAAGTTTTGAGTATTTACTAATAACTCACCATCTGGCATCATGAACCAAGCAGTCACCAGTTTTTTTGCACAGACTAGTATAATTATTACAATTTGTTTCTGATGTTCCCTTAAACCAGGTATGGCTTTGGCCAGGTCTTGCCACCGCTGTGATGTAGACAAGTCCACGGTGGTCCTGGAAATAGGAGAGGTTGTTATGACCATCTGTCCCCAAATTCCTAGCTCAACAGGGACCGAGGGCAATGAAAACTTGACTAAACCCTTGCCTGTTTTGTTGGCAGCTGCTGTTATTGAATCCATTGAAAAATAATTAATTTTGTCAATCCAAACTTTAGGCAGGGCAAGATGATCTTGTGTTTAAAGTAGGGGTGTCAAAACTCCAGCCCACAGGCTGGATCCAGTTCACAGAGCCCCATCATTTGGCCCTTGGTGCTGCCCCTGGGTTGGAGATGACCCACCTGCTGCTAGATGGGCTTGGCATTCAGGTCGCAGGACACGTGGCACATGCGATGCCTGCTCCAGGATCTGTGCTACATGTGGACCTTGTTGTGGGACCCACACTGCAGGGGGGCCTCTGGGCCAAATCCAGCCTGGCAGGAGTTTGAAACCAAACCTTCCATACTAAACTACAGTTTTTCACAGTCTCCAGTGACTCTCAGTTTATTTTAACAATATAGTGATAGAATTGCTACTGGCTTTTGACATCCTTTCCCTGTTTATCAGTCCGCTTTTGAGGGCACTCTCTCTATCTTTAAAGAATGCAGTTGGAATTTTTCCTCCTTTGTCTTGTCTGTGATTCAAGAGCTCTTCTCATCTAATGCAACTTTATGCCAAGAGGCCAGATTTCCTGGGTTGTATTCTGGGATCGCTAAATAAAACATGTAGCTTTCTGCAAAGCCTTTTACAGTCTGCTCTAGCCTTATGAAGCACACACAGGCATTCCTATTGTTAGCACTGCTGTTATTATCATACAAAACATTCCCGTCAATATGTATAAAGGCTCTCATCACATTTTCTAATCAACCTCACCCTATAACACCGCAACCTTCATTTCCATTAGTGCCATTATTTTTCCATGTTTTTTTTCTTTCATGCTGGACTGCACCATGATGTTTTCTTAGCTCATGAGTGGTTCGCCTCTCAAGAGACTTAAGAGCATAGCACTGTTACAAAGAGAGGATCAAAGTATTATCCCAGCATCCTGGTTGGTTTACCCCTTTCAAACTACTTGAAAACAGAGAAAATATGCTGTCCGTGATTTGATCCTACCTACTTTGGGGCCTTTTCTTGCACGGATATCATATCTCAATAGTGCTAGCCAGGCACTCAGATCCTCTTTTTATTAAACCACCAAATCTGTATTATTCTTCAACAAAAAAAAGTTGTGTATTTTAATAGATGCCAAGATATGAGGCATTCATGCACTATCGTGAGTTTAAGACAAGCTAGTGATACTAAAAGGGCTACAAAATGAAGAAGAGGAAGTCAGCTATTAAAATATATGTATATTATTTTTTCTTGTAAGGGACAAATTTGGTGCACTATGGAAATTGTCGGAATTTATATTATCAGATGTAATAAAAGCATGTTTGGGTTTTTTGGGTTTCTGAGTATTCAATCATATTTACATTTTTTTTTAAATGTAAATCTGATATTTCTTAATACAATGCAGGCTTTATAATTTCATATTACACACTGCTGGTTTCATTGGGTTAGAAGAATGAATTTCTCTTCCACACAGGAGTAATAGATTGCCTTTCTAAAAGACGCTAGAATCCTCAGGCCAGAACTTTAAGACAGATTTAAGATTGATAATATATCGCCCTTAAAAACCTCAATAATGGGAAAAAATTGACAACTCCCATGCCCCTGTGCTTGAAATCAGGAAATTCACAACAAAGTTTCTACCACCAACATTGTTAAAACATTGCCCTGGTACCCATGCCCACCCTTCACATATAGTAGCCTTTTTGCCCTTCCCACCAAGCAAGGCTTGGGGCATCTGAAGCCCAAGCTTACGGGCCTGGGCCTGCATCTAGGATACTCGCCAAAGGATTTGGAAGCATCTGCAGCCCCAGGTGGGGGTGGTGGATGTTTGCTGGTAGTAATGACTCATGGATATGGAATTGATTTGGCTGATTCGACTTGGAACACAAAAAATTTTCTTTAAAAAAACCAAAAAAACCCAATCTATCTGACTCCATACATCCTGGACAGTGAAGTCCCATTGTCTACTTTTCCTTTGTTAGAAATATGCTGTTAGAGAGGTTTGCTCCCAAATTCTTCCTTGGTCTCAGTTAAATCGTGACATATTTCAGACTAGGAGGATGCTTTTTATTTTACTGTTTTTAAATAGATATTTAAATAGATATTTTGTGTGAAGGTGTCAACACTGGACTTCAAGTGGGTTTTCATCCTTGACTGCAGAACCATGGCTCTATAAAATGGCAAGGTCTTGAAAGAATCCCAAAGCCCCCAGCAAGGCGTTGAGTGTTAGTAGGTCTGTGTCTATCTGCCTACTAGGACTGCAGTCTCAGTCTGGAGCAAATTTCTGAACCCCGCAGTCAAATCCCTTGAGTAGTCTGGTTTCCAAGGCATAATACATATGAGAGTGTCTATTACAACTGAAAAAATAAGAGGTTTTGAAAATCTTCCTGCATAAGGGAAGGAGGAAAATTTGAAGATGAGAAAAGAGTTGAAGAAAGAGGCTTCTGACCTGATTGTGAGTTGTTGCCACTCATTAACTACAGTGAAACGCTGCCATTTATGCCTTTTAGGATCTGACCCTCAAATTGATGCAGCAAAGTTGGCCGCTCTAAACAAAATGTCAGTTCTGCTCTTCCCGCTCCGTGCTATATTCCTGGAGTCACTCATGTCAAGGCAGAGCTGGGGAGGAAAACTATTTGAATCAGTCTTTCTCCCCATCTCAGAGAACATGTATGATGCCTCGAAGGCTGAAGCAGACCTTGGCTCTCAGGGAAGACAAACTGCTTTCTCACTCCTCTGAAGAAAACTTCATGAAGCATTACAGAAAAATAAATAAAAACTGTGTCATAAACCCTACAGGAGACAAAAATGCACTTCTCGCAGCCTTCACTGAGCGACAGAACTGCCATCTTACAGAGCGCTTTCCTGGCAGGCCCGGATAACATCTTGTCGGAGATGGGGCTTTATGTTAAATTATGCGCTGGGAAAGAAGTGGATCAGAGCAATGAAAACAGTGGTGGGTGTTATTGGATTAACTTTATTGTCTATTGTATGGATTGGAGATAATTTATAGCCTGTATCAACTGAAGTAGGAAAGTAAGAATTTTGCCACCCACAGCTCGGTAATGCTTGGAAGCATCTTTCTTTCCGTCTGTCTGTCTGTACAACACTAATTAAAGTATCCATCATCAGTATTGCCAATCGAAAGCACTGAAAGATCATGAGTCAGTAAGAAAAAAATCTTAATATCCCAATGCAAAGCTTACTTTCAAATTGCAAGATTGGAAACAGCATGAATCTATTTTGAGCCTGTTTCCTTGCTTTCTGATTTTTGAGCATTCTCACATTTTCCAACTTTTCTCTGCCATTTTTCCTGGAAGCTGAGTTTAAAAAAAAAATGAAAAACTGAGATTAAGCGACTTCCGGGACTGGGTTTCAAGAAAATTATCAAATATCAGAAGCCTGGCAACTCACCTGCATAGCAGCACTACGTCATCTGAGGTACTGCACAGAAGTCGGGAGCTGGAAAAATCTCAATTTGTTACTTATGCCCTAAATAGTGACAATTAAAGAATTTTTTTAACTACTATAATTATCACTGGGATCTGATGGGCCAGAGAAGGATGGTCAGTTTAATTTTCCCATTCTCATGGAGTCCTGCTACCAATGAGATCCGAATAGTCCTCTTGACATAAGTGGGGCGCCCACACAGAGTTGTGCTTGGGTCTCTTAAGGCTTTTCTGCCTTCATGTTGGACAGAGACATGCTGGAAGAAGCACACCCCACCTCTCCAGTCCTTTGCCCCAAAGCCTAGAAGGGAGGCAATTTAGAGCAGTCCTGATCACCTGCCAAAAGTGATTCCCAGGCTCTTCATCTGGAGCGTGCTTGTTGGTGCAAACTCAGGACTGCTGTGAGATGGACACCCGGCCTCTATGCGAGACGTGAGAATGAAGGGTTTGGGGGAGACGCTGTTTCCCCTAGCCCCCGCTGGCATAACAAGGAGTAATGGGCACAAGTTGATGGAGAGGAGGTACAGATTGGACATCCGAAAAAACTACTTCACAGTTAGGGCGGCTAGGAGCTGGAACCAACTTCCAAGGGAGGTGGTGCTGGCCCCTACCCTGGGGGTCTTTAAGAAGAGGCTGGATGCCTACCTGGCTGGACTCATTTGAGTCCCGTTTTTTTGTTTTTAGGGTTTTTTGTTGTTCTCCCGCCCTGGCGGGGGGTCAGGCTAGAAGATCTATTAGGTCCCTTCCGACCCTAAAACTATGAAACTATGAAACTATGA
>NW_005842030.1:859330-859549 GCF_000455745.1 Alligator sinensis | reverse complement strand
GGGAAAGAGCAAGTTACATGGGAGCACTTCCGGCCCTGAATAGAGGCAAGGGAGACAAGCCCTACATGTGCACAGGGATTTAAAAAACATTTTTTTTTTACATTCAAGGAAAAAAATGCTTGTTTCAGTGGAAATATGCATCATGCACAGAGGCGTAACTAGGAAGTTTTGTGCCCTTGGTCATGGCAGGGGCAGAGATATCAGCTGGGCCAGTGGGGG
>NW_005842030.1:853682-859320 GCF_000455745.1 Alligator sinensis | reverse complement strand
GCTGCTCCTGCCACTATTGCACCCCCGTAGGAGTTGGCTTCTGGGGCCAGTGCCCGGCTCACTCACCCTTAAATATGTTACTGCATGAAAACTTCTCTATACATCCTAGGCTTGAAGCTTGCTTATTTTATGTCCCTTCGTTATAGCGAGTTAAGTTGCCCGCTGTGTTATGTTCTTTGGGCAGTGACAGCTTGCGGTAATGCTTTTGGTGAACCAGGGGGCAACTAATGCCTTGCAAGGCTGCCAAAAATACAGCCTGACTTGAGAGAAACACAGATCCAGACTTCCTTTGTTTTCTTACTTCTCCTGATCAGAGCGCTTGTCCGTTAGATTGGGTTGTGACACGGCATGGATTTTGCAAGTGGCTAAGAGACCTAAACTGCAAGCACATGGACTAGATTGTTTAGTAAACTCTACGCTTCATCAGAGCAGTCTCACCGTCTGCTGCTTGACATTTAATACTTGGCACATCTACAATGAAGGGGGATGGGGAGAGTTAGAGGGAGAGGGAAAGGTGTCCAGTACAGCAGCCAGGTCTTATCTGTGGATTTTATTTCACTAGGGAGAGGCCCTCATTTGTTTCTTGAGTGTTTGAAACCAAAGCACAGCCCTATTACCTCTAGCTGATTTCTGCTCTGCAGTGTAATGCACTGGCTAAACAGGCAGGTTTGGCAGCAATGAGCTGTGCATTAAGCCGACGTTAAAAAACAGCAACAAAAAAATCTCACACTCCCGACAGACAGTCTTGGGATCTCACACTGTTTTTGTCATTTAATTTGCGGCAGGGTAATTAGAGCCTCCAAGGGGGGTTTCACTTTGCAAGGGGAAGGCGGGAGAGCCTGCACTGCACTCCCACTGCAGTTGCATAAGGCACATCGCAAGGGAGGCCGTCCCCAATCTCTTTTCTTACCAGCACGGTGTGACATGCCACATTTAAAGAGCAGTGGTAGAAATGGGCATTGTCTTCCATTTTCCAGGTGAGACAAGCGGATCAGTTTTGCTGAGACCCTGCCATCCTATGGGAATCGATGTGAAGGGGGGTCATTTTTGTTTTCGTGTCTGCGGCCCTGTGGGAATGAAAGTAAAACAGAGGGGCCAGATCCACTGGGGTAGATGAGCATGGTTGAACTGACATCAGTTGAATTAACATGGTTGAACTGACATCAGTAGCATTGCACCAGTAGCAGAACAGCATCACACTAGCTGTCCCACTGGATCCAACTAAAACCCCAGTAAGGGCTGGTACCCTTCTTAACCAGGGTACCTGGGGGGCAGCGCTCTAATTAAAGTGCCGCAGCGTCTCATGTAGCAGCATCCCCACACTTACAAATGGTGGCGGGATGGTTGGAATAAAGCTCATTCGATGAGCTTTAGTTCAAGCACCCCTGCTGCCTTTTGGAAGTGCAGAAACGCTGATACATGAGATGCTGCCGGAGCACAGTAATTACCACACTCCAGCAGACTCAATTAATCGAGTCTGCTCCGATGCGCTGTAATTATAGCACGTCAGAGCAGACACCGCACTTGTGTACAGACACTTACGGAAAACTGAGGCACAAAGATAGTAAGCAACAGGGTGTGCGTGGTTGCCTGCAGTATGCTGAACATCCTGAGCCGCATCCCAGTGTCTCTGCTGGACCATCCTTCTCTGTGCAATCTGATAATGCTGGTGGTAGTCCCTGTGACGTGGCACCCATATCCTAGGAAGTGGCCTGAGACCACTAACATTTTCAGCTAGGTTTCAATGACAGTAATTTTGGGACGTTCAACACTGAACCAGGGCTCAGAAGACCTGGTTCCTACGTCTAGCTTTGCCTCTGTTCTTATAGAGGAGCTTAGGTAAGTCATGTCCCCACCTCTGTGCCTCAGTTTCCCCAACTGTAAAATGGCAATAAAAAATGATCTCATTGTACAGCACATGTGAAAGCTGTAGATGAAGAGGGCTGAGTATTATTGTTGTGATAAACTCATGGCTCAATCTTACAATAACTTAGTTCCTGTTTGTGACAGCACTTAAGCATATAGTTATGTACCAGGGAAGTCAATTGGATATCAGCGCGTGTTTTAAACAAAGCATGTTTAAATGCAGTCCTGAAGCAGGGGCTTAAATGAGGAAGCAGTGATCCTGTGATGACCCTGGGGCTGGGACTTAGGAGACCTAAGTTTGATGCTCATTTCTGCCATATATTTACTGGGTGATTTTTGACCAGCACACGTAGGATCATTAAAATCAAAGAACTCCCATTGACTTGTGTGGGTTTTGGATTCACACCTTTAATTTCCATGTGCCTCAGCTCTTCATCTGTACAATGAAAGCAATGCAGGTGGTGTGTCAGTAAAGAGTATCAAATACTCCTCCAGTGAAGCCAGTGGGGCTTTTGGTGCTGATATCAGCGGGCACATCTACGTGTGCACTTTACTGCAGAATAGACTAATTAGCTCCACAGTAAAGCATCACTGTCTGCACATGCGTTGGTATTGGGGGGATAAATTGTTCCCAGTCATTCCAGCCACTCAGGGGCCTGCTCTGCCCCAGCTCAGATTACTGGTGTCCTGGACACACACATAGACACTGCACGCAGGAGCAGTTTAATCCAACTTGAACTGCTCCAGAGTTTATTGCTTCTCCTTAATTGCATGTGCAGATGCATCCATTGGGAACAATATTTGAACCTCATTTCACAAACATGGGCCTAAGAATAATGGCTCAGTCAGCATGAGTGCCCCTACCCCTTTAAAGAGTCCTGAGGACCCCAGGCTGCATATAGGAATAGCCTTCCACCGGCCAAAGGGGTTTGCCAGGGCAAGCCATTGGGTTGATGGTAAATCTCTGCATCTGGCATCCAGTCTGCTGTGCCCTCTTCCCTTAGCTTGTGGTTAATTTAACCCCCTTTATGAGGTTTCTATCCATGCCCATTTAACAAGCTACACCAGATATTGCATCCCCATCTGTTTATATAATAGTTTCTTTTTATTACTATGAAAGGAAGTCTGAGACGCTAGGAGTTTTAGCCTCTCTCTCCCACTAGCACCATTCATTACCTTTCGTATTGCACTTCATTCACCCACATGTATATCTATTTCCGTTATTCTAATACTTACATCGCACAAAATACCTTACAACCACTGCAAGTCTTCCTTTGTGCATTATCGTAAACCGATCCCTTCCACGTGACTCTTCCTCTCCCTATGGAGGAAGATGAAAATTAGTTCCTAAGCAACAAACACTAATTTTAAAAAGAAATTGCTTGTAAATTCAAATAGAGGAGTGGAGATACTGATTGCATTTTTGTGGTAGATAAACCTCTGCGTTTGCCTAGAGCTCTTGGTATGTATCAAATATATTGTGCTTATAAAATGGAGTGGGCTCTGCGTGCGTGCGTGTGTGTTGGAGGTACGGCAGTATATAAAATGTTATGTTGTTTTTAAGTGTCTGCCAGTAATAGATTAAACCCAGTTTTTATGCTTAAATATGAGAATTAGATTTCTCCATAAAGCTTGGCACAAACATCATAAGGCTTCTTGAAGCCATGCTTTAGACTAATCATAGCATTACAGGATCCTGGCTCATATTTGTCAGGAGACAGGAGTGAAATATTCTGGAACCTGCGGCTCCCTGCAGACAAACTTTGTCAAGAAATCTGCATTGCATTAGATGTGTGGAAATGAGCATTTCTTCCACACGTTCACTAAAGAGCAGATTTCTGCGCGGTCTGGGAGAAGCCCTTTCTGTTTTTCCCACAGTCTGAAATACAGGAGGCCTTTAGAGATGCATGAAATATAAGAGCAGCTGCTTGAGGATTTAGCGTGAGGTTGGGGAGCCAGGAGAACTGGATTCTATTCCCAAGTCTGCTACCGACTCGCTACTTCACCTTTGATATGTCTTGGACTGCGATGTGTACCAATATCCAGTGCTGCAACAACTCCACTGAAGAGGTCTGCCTGCCCTACCAACTCCTGCTGGTTCATCTCTGTTGTCCAGTGGGCCGAAAAGCTGACGCACGCCCCAGCTGATGTAGCTCTCCTTTGTTCATGCCTTAGGCTTTTTGGCGTCTATTTTCAGGCTCAGATTCAGATTTTTCACAAATCTGCAAAAATCTGTTGGGGAGAGGGGCTCCCTTAGCTGGCTGGCCTTGCTGCAGGAAAAAACCCTGCTTCTTTTCCATGTTGGGGTCACCCAGGGCTGAAGGTTTGCCCCCAGGCTCTCTGGGGTTTCTCCCTGTCCTTTCAGGCCCTCCATTTCAGTGCTAGACTTCTGGGGTCCCCTCACTGTTTTCTCTTGGGAGGGTCAGCTGTTCAGCATCTCTTTTTTTTCCTCCTTCTCTACCCTTTCCATCTCCTCAGTCAATTCTTTTTCCTCCACCACTCTTCACGGGATACAACCGTTTTCTTCATCTCTTTCGAGGCTCTCATGCTAGGCCAGCAAAAGTCCTGGTAGGGACACAGCAATGCCACCAGTCGCCTGGGTTCCCGTTTAGCTTGGGTGGTTCAGGGTGGTAAGAAAAGCTCCACCAGCAGAAAATCTCGTGGATACGCTGCATCTACAATCAGGGACTTCACCAACATGGCTACCTGGGTGCAGCTAGAGCACCAGAGGCAACGTAAGATAGAGTGACTCTTAGTCAGTAGGAAGTACAAGTGCTATACTCTGTAAATCCAGGGCAAGCTGTTTATTAAAACATGATTTTTTTCAACCTCTCGGCACCTCATTTCCTTCATCTGCAAGAAGGGGAAATGGTGCTATTTTAAATATATATATATATATATATATATATATTATTTCCAATTTGCCTCTGGTTTACCCTGTGTTAGCTTGATAGAAGGAAAGGAATCTGTCATGGCAGAGCTAAAATAAATGCATAAGAAGCAAAACAGCTCCTTCTCCCAGCATGCCAGATAGCCAACAGGAAAGGGAATCCCACACAAGCCATGGCGAAAAATGACCACCCAAGGAAAACGAGTGGAGCAGACTCCACAGCCAGTGCTGGCAAGGGCACAAGGCAAACAAAGTGCGAAGTTGAAGAAAATCTGTTCTCCTCTCTAATCTCATGGAGTGACAGCCATCTTAGGTTACTTGGAACCGCAGCATGGGAAAATTCTTCAGTGGGATATTCCAGTTGCCTGCATGCCTTTAATTCTGCCTTCAGGGGTAGTGAAATGCAGCGAGGCGCTCTGGCTCCTGCCAGCAGTGCTCACTGAAGCCCTGTTCCTGGGTTTTCCAAGCTCATAGTGGAAGGAGGGGAGCGGGTGGTTTTTGGGGGCAGTCCCGGACTAGGATAAAATTGGACTTCAGTGAGTTATAGAAAAGGTGGCTGGGGTGAGGGAGGGCAAGGTGGAAAACGGAGCTTGGTGGAGGCTGCTACTCTTCCAAACTTTGAAGGTAACTCTGATTGAAGGCCGGATCCAGCCGTGAGCCTTTCCTGTGACAGGTCACATTCGGTCTATAGAAGCGGCTTTGCAGAAGGGCTCAAGATCAGGGATGAATTTTTGGCCTCACTGAAGTCGCTGGGTGTTTTATCACAGACAGGATCTCACCTCCAATGTTTAAGCATGTGCTTCTTGAATTTGGGGTGGGTATTCAAAAGCACTCCCCACCCACCAGCTCTTGCACTGACACTTTATGTCTAGCATTATCTTT
>NW_005842030.1:840270-853651 GCF_000455745.1 Alligator sinensis | reverse complement strand
CTTTCCCTTGTTGCCTAATGGAGAGGCAAGCTCTTCAGCACATGCTGATCTTAGCAAGGGTTTTCACAGTTTGACCTGCCTAATCAGAGCCAGAGTCCAAACTCCCAGTTATATTTATTAACTTTTTTGTGAAAGAGAAACAACTTCAGATGAAGTTGATGGTAAACAGATGCAGCACGGCTAATAGGACTTAGTTCTTGTAAGCATTCAAACACTGAGGTGGATCCAGACAGAATACAATCTGGCAGGGTTTGTTTTCATGAATAAGCTTTTCTCAGAGGAAAATGTCAAGAGGTAAAAAGATTCCCCCAGGACAGTAGAGCGCTCAACATGTGTCATAACCTGGAACCATAGGCTCAGCGTGATGAATTATTGAGATGAGCACAAACAGCTTCTGCAGCCAAACAAACCAGAATAGTTTGCAGTGGCTGCCAGAGGCGTAGCCTTGTGGACCATTGATCTACTCCAACGAAGCAAGTTCCCACATTTCTAAGCCCCTAACGAAGGCATTTCTACCTGGGTGTGCTCTGTTACTACCACTGTCGTTAACTCAGATGAGAGTGATAACTGCACTTCCTCATTGCATGTCTATGGTGTATTCCTCATTAACAAGACTAACAAGGATATGCTGAACATCTACACTTCCGGTTGAATTCAGTGTGAGCCCTTCAGTTGTGTGCCCCTGCTTTCTTACCTTTCTGCTAAGGTGATTATATACTCTCCTCTTTTACAATTCCTTAAACCACTTTCCCTTGAATGTGGAGGAAGCAGCATCCTTATCCCTTAGGCCAGAAAGATGCTTGAGGGCCAAGTAAGATTGCAGGGCAACATCCTCCAAGCACTTTATTCCTGATCTTCTTGTAAGATGGGAGGTGGGTTTACCTACCTGCGATGCCCGGGTAGAAGGGGAATCTCATCTGCTTGACCTACTTGCTGTTTTCTCAGCTTTGGACTCCCTTTGCTGTCAGTCTTCCCTGTCTAGGGACTCAGCAAGCAGCTGCTTCAGGACTACATCGATATTTCTTTTTTATTATTAATTAGATGAATAATGTTAACAATTCAGTGCAGTGTAATTGACTGAGAATCCTTGATGGCTTAGTAGCATTGCTGATGTGCATCACACTTGTGGTGATACAGGTTACTGCACTTACCTGCATCATTTTCCTAACTGCATAGCATGATGCCAGACCCAATTTGTTGCCTGGCAGTCTGACAAACTCCAGGGCTAAGTACAGAAAGTCAAAAAGCCCGAGGGTGAATCAATTCAGTCTTCACAGGTCAGGCTAAGCTGCGTAGATACAACTGATAAACACATGAACAGACATTCACTATTGATTCTGGAAATGCAGCCACATGTTTGCAGTGACCCAGCCCAGAAACAAGGGGGCACTAGAGCATGCCTCCCTGCTCAGCTGGCTCAGACAGCTTGGGCCAGGTCTAGCCCACCCACCCTATGGGTGGGGGGGGTTTGCAGGGGAGGTGCAAAGCATCCTGGGATGCTGGGGGACTGTGAGTTAACTTGAATCTGGAGGGGAACTGGGACAGAAGTTCAATAAACTGATTTAATCTAAATCAGTTAAATCTGATACTACATACATCCAGGTTTATCTTAAAGCAGTTTCAGCCATATTGACAGTGGTTTAGGGGCACTGAACTTCTGTTGTGTTACAGATTTGAGACGGTGTCTGATCATTTATACCAATTTATGTGTAACTTCGGTCCCTAGCTCAGTTGTCTGTGTATTAGTTAAGTGCATAAACCACTTAATACATAGCATCTTTCATCCCATTGCTACTTGATAACTTAATTGTTCTCCCTTTACCTGATCCAGGGACAGTAAAGGGGGAACAGCCATCACAGAGTTGTTCTTGCAACCCTTGGAAATGAGGGGAACTTCTCAGTTTTGGGGCTACTGCCAGCATAGCACAGACAGTGCTGTAAGCAGCACTCATTAAATACACAGTGCTGTCCGAATTGAATTAGCAGCCCCAAAACTGATTATCTCCCCTTGTTTTCAAAGTTTCTAATAGTCACTTCTGAGGCTGCTATTGGAGATCTTGAAAATGAAGGGATGTAGTCAGCGTCAGACCTATTCCTAACAGGATGGGCAGTGCCTTGTTCTTATTGAACACTGATTCTTTATGGTGATTTTAGATGAATGTATGCTCCAGGTAAGTGCGTAAAAGTCATAAATACTTAATGGTTGTCTATAAAGGCAGTAACACTGTGTCCATGACAGAAAAAGAAATATTTTTCTTTTTCTATTTTGCCTTTTTTTTAGGTCAAGATAGGTGTGCAGCAAAATATGGCTATCAAACCTCAAGTATCAATGACTATTCGTTGTGCTAATCTTTCCATTTCCTGCTATTACCAGTTCCAGGGTCAGCAGTTTGGGAAAAAGAAAAGATCCTTAACAATTGTAAAATCATCTGTCATTTTATTTCCCCCCCTAGTCTCCTAAAGAGTGTCTGCAATGAATTACCTCCCTGTCTGAAATGAATTACTACTCAATCCCACACAAACACACCATTATTACCTGCCCCAAGCAAGGTCTGGAACTATATTGCTCTTGTATGTTAAACAATAGTCATGCAATGGCGAGATGAAATTGATTATGTGAAACGTTAGAATGCTTTAGTAAATCAGCTTCTTTTAAGTCATGTGGGCTTTAGGTGGAGCTGGTTTTAGTTTTAAAATGTTATTAGGTTTCTTTTTTTCTTTCTTTCAAAATGCTAACCAAAATTCTCTCTCAGCTACGTACATGGGCTCAGCTCAACTGACTTCAGTGATGGAAGTTTCACAAAAAAATTGGCTGGAGATTTTGGGGGTATAGATCTTTTCATTCTCACCAATACAGGACATAAGATTGGAAGGGTCCTGGTAGGGCATAAAGTCCAAATTTGGTTTACTGAAGGCAAACGAGTCATAAAATCTCTTTTATAAACCAGTCAAGCTCTATCATAAATCCACCTAGGTTTATTGTCCCTACTACACCTGACTAACTGGTTTAGAGAGGCATAAGTTTTTGTAGGCAACAACTCACAAAAACTAATGCCTCTCTGAACCAATTAGTCTAAGGTGTCACCCTGCCCTGTCTTCTGCTTGACTTCAGACTAACAACTTTTTGTACTATACCTATTGATAGGCTGTCGCCCAACATTACTTCTCCAGTGTTCAGGAGCTTCTTTTGAACTCCCAGTCTAAATTTTTTCATGGCCAATTAATACCTGTTTGTTCCTGTGCCAATATTCTCCTTTTTGTTAAAATAGTTTTTCTTCCTTCCTGGTGTGTATTCCCACTATACAGAGCAAACGTGTCCCCTTTCATCTCCCCTTTGTTAGGTTAAGCAAGTCAATCTCTTTTCTGTTTCCTCTTGTAAGATAGCCTCTGCAGTGGTTGGTTTATGGCTTGGTTCAAAGCCAGCCTCATTCAGTAGTAACTATGCATTATTATCATCTTAGGAGCCCTTTTCTATACCTGTTCCATTTTGTATTCATCTTTCTTAAACATGAGTGCCCAGAACTGATAAGTTTTCACTGGGCGTGTCTACATGAGACGCTTAACTTTGCATTAGCATGGTTTACTGCAAAGTAAGCACGTGTGTCTATACATGCAAGTGCTTACTCTGCAGTAAACCTCCCTAATCCTGAGTAAATCTGCTACCTGCAAATGCAAGTAGCAAATGTACTCAGGGTTAGTAATGGTGCCATAGCGCTCATGTAGATGCCTGACCGGGAGCAAAATCTGCTCCTCGTCAACTGTCTGCCAGGGGCCAGGAATTTGTTCCCTGCCCCACAGGAGCTGCCCGCTGCCAGGGCGGATCTGCCACAGGAGCCCAAGCAGGGACTATGTCCCCCTGCCCCAGTAGCAGGGAGCTCCAAGGCCATATTCCCTGATCACAACTGGGTAGCAGGGGCTGGGAGACCCTTACCTCCTAGCCTGATCCCCAAGACTGCGGAGCTCAGGCTGGGAGATAAGGGTCTCCCAGCCCAAGCCCCATGACCACAGAGCTTGGGCTGGGAGATATGGGTCTCTGAGCCCCATGACCATGGAGCTCAGGCAGAGAGATAAGGGTCTCCCACCAGTGGCCCAATGGTCGTGGAGCCAGCTATGGGAGTTCCTTGCTGAGGGGGCGGGGGGACTGGGGATCGTGTTCCCTGCCCAGCTCTGCAAGTGCAGAGCTTTGGGGGGAACAAGCTCCTCAGCTTGTTCGCCCCCAGTTCTTTGTTCACGGAGCTGGGCAGGGAACATGCTCCCCAGCCCCTGCCCTATGTGCCTGGGTAGGGATAATGTCCCCCTTCCCCAGCAGCAGGGAGTTTCCAGCCCCTGCTGCCCAATTGCAGTTGTTATTCTCATCCCTGGCTCCATGATTGTGGAGCAGGGGCATGGAGACAGTTCCTTGCCCAGCCTGGAGCTGGCTGTGACCTGCCCCTGACCAGGGCAGTTCCCAGCCAGCCCCAGGCTGCACAGGGAAACACATGTCCTGCTTTGGGCAGTCCCCAGCCGGCTCTGGGATGTGCTTGCAGACTTCCCCAGGCAGCCCAGGGATGGCCAGGATCTGTCCCGGTCAGGGGCAGGTCTCAGACCTGAGCCCCAATCAGGTGATTGAGGCATGGGGTTTGGAAAGAGCTGCAAGGGTGGGGAGGTCCCAGCCCTGCCCTGATCTGCTGGTGGGGCTGCTAGCAGCAAACTAGCTGCTAGCTGCCCCACTGGCAGATTGGGACAGGGGACTGGGACCTGCCCCTCCCCTGCAGCTCTTTCCAAGCCCATGCCCCTGATCATGGCACCAGGGTCAGGAGCTCCCTGCTGCTAGGGCAGGGGGACATTGTCCCTGCACCAGCAGCAAGCAGCCCCTCAGGGCCAGGAGACTGCTGTCTTTTGGCCAAGTGCTTCTTGCCCGCCCCTGGGCTAGGACCCAGGGGGAGCCTGGAGTTCTCCCCAGTGGCGGCAGGGACCCATTGCAGGGCTGCAGGAAACTGGGTGCAAATCTGCTGCCTAATCCCTGAGTACATGCCTGTCCAAAAGGGTTTACGCCAGATTAGCTTGCAATTTAGGCTGGAGTAACTGCATGTGTAGACACACTCACTGTGGACTTTTCAGATGAGCTTTTACCACTGCCTTGTACAATGGAATTAAATGTCTACCTCACCTGATACATTTGTGTCATGTGTCTTTTTCATGGTTACATCGCTACATCTCATTGGTGGCTCATAGCCATTCTATGATTGATGAATATACCCACTTTCTGACATTTTGAATTGATTGGTTCCCATCTTATGGCAGCAATTCTAGTTATTAGTCACTATGGAATTTGTGTTGTACTTTAAACTATCAAATTTAACTCCATTTCTATTACTCTAGGTCCCACATTGGTCCTCAAAGAATTTTGCTAGCAGTCTCACTCTAAACAACAAGTTCCCCTTTCAGTGCAATTTATCATCACTTTCTCAATGGCCAGTTCCTTATTCACCACACAGTTCTTGACCTAATCACTGTCTTTTACAGTAAGCTTAAAAACTATCACATATCTCCAGATAGAGGAGATCTAGTGCTTTTCCTTTGTCTAGTAAATCAGCTATCCTATCAAAGCAAAATAACAGGATTGTCTTCACTGACTGCCTATCTTGCATGCATACCAGCCCAACCTCTGGCTTCTTTACTATCCGTTCCATCCAGAAAGAGCACACACCAATTGCAGAGACTTCCTCAGCCTGATGAAGAGTTTTTAAACCGGAAAACTTACTAAAAATTTTTTTTCCAACTATTTAAGTTGGTTTAATGAAAAATATCACCAAAAGAACCTTGTCTGCCAGGATAGTCTGACACAATCTGCCAGCACCATGCTGTTGCTGTCAATGGCATGGGGCCACTAGTCATGTTTTTTCTCTAAGGTTTCTAGGACTATCTTACAGTGTAGTGGAATTAGATGCCTAAATGGCTGTCCTGGATCATGTATGGTGAGCCCCCGTTTAACTCTATAGAGAACTTTTCTGTAGCTCAGAGAAACAAGGAATCCAGATGTTGCAGTGGAATTCAGGCTGCTGAGTGGGACAAAATAGGATCATGCTCACAGACCTAAATGTGCAGAAGCTGCATAAATGTCATTTTGCTGATGTCTTTGAAACGAGAGAGGGTCTGGGTCTGGGTGTATAAGTGCAATTCTATCCCACCCACTCCAATCCCTGAAAAACCACTACATGTCTACTTTAGCACATCTTAGCCTTAATACTAAGTCACAGAAAATGCTGAAGAGAAGGTGGATCTTCCCCTTTCTTGTGTAATGGCTTTTCATAGACTCAGCAGGGTGGCTAGGATGACACTTGGATTTTCCACCTGTCTCTCACCTACTGACTACCTCAATTTACATTTTAACTGACTGGCTTTCTTGCATACGTACTGGCCTCCAGCTGCTTTACTACTCCATCCAGGAAGAGCACAGACCATCTGCAGACACTTTCTCGCCCTGACAAAGGATGTTTGTGCCAGAAAGCTTGCTAAGAAGAATTTTTCCAACTATCTGAGTTGGTCTAATAAAAGCTATCGGATTTACCCAAAGAACCTTGTCTGCCTAAGTACCATTTAGGCAGCAAAGAGGTGGAATAGGATCTGGTTTTGAGTCCTTTGTCCACAGAGGAGGTTGCATTAGTTTTAACTTAAATCAGTTTTTAAAGCAAGTTAGCTACCCAGATACAATCCTGTAAGTGGACATGCTTTCTTTGATTTATGAGGGCTTGGCTGGAATGTAGCTTATATCAATGACGAGCAAGTTAAATGAAACCAAAATAAGCAGGTCATGAATTGGGATCAATGTCCATACAGGTATTCCCACTGTGTACCCATGTTTAAAATCTGATTCAAACAAGACACGAGACTCCAGAGCTCTGAGAGCACCCTGAGACAGTTTGCACTTGTTCGACTACACATTTAAAATGACATGGGTGCAGCTATGTTGTGTAGTCGAGGAGGTGCTTTCATTAAGGCTCTGTATAGTGATGCCCTGGCACCCTGTTTCTTACTTTTATGGCCGGCTTTCAATTTCCCTAGTCTGTTTAGGAGGGTCTAAGGAATTGGTTTGATGGGAGACTATGCAGGAGTATGGCATAAATAAAAATGATCACTCCTGAAACTGCTGTAAGAGGAACATAAATCCTACCTCTAAAAGATGCAGGATGAACTGTGCCTGTGTTGTTTCCATTCTGTGTTCACAAAGGAAATGCATGGAATGAAAAGGGAAAAGGGAAGCAAGGCTTTGGCTATAGGAAGTGTTGTTTAGGACTGTACCATGTTCCCAGAAAACAGCAGATAGTGGAGTCAATGAAGTGACCCCATTGCATACATGTAACTGCGATTGGAATCCAGCGTAGGAACACACCTTCTTTATCTGTGTGTACAAAAAAAAATCTAGATTATGCCCTGCCCTGCAAATATATCATCTGAATGAATGGATCCAAAGGCAAAATCTGTCCCATGCAAGTTTTGCCTTTCTGGTGCCATATTAGGATCAAAACCATGGTGTTATAGACTTGGCTGAATGATGCAATTGGCGTGTGAATTAGCACAGTGTGTACATTCTTTTATAACAAATGTGCATTTGATATTCAGCATAAAGGTAATAAATAAACACTTTGCAGAGTAGATCTCTTCCATCTCTTTCCATGTTCCATGCTCTTGCTGCAGACTCACGCTGCAGAAATAGTGCAGCTTGGAAGAGATGATCCTGCACAAATCTCCTTCCTGCCCTTGTCTGGGCATGTCTACACGTACCCCTTGGAGTTTTCTAGAGCATGATAAAGTGCCCGGATTAGCCTAAAATCACCATTTTAAGGCGCATTAAGAATGTGTGTCCACACATGCACACCCTTAATGCACCTTAAAAATGGAGATTTTAGGCTAACCCCTCTAAATTTGATAGTTGTGTAAAGCAAGTATCAAATTTAGGGGCAATTAAATCTCATTAGCCCAGTGATGCTTAATGCTCATTAATGCATCCACACATAGGCTAATACGACTCAGCTAATCATGCCTAAAAATTAATGTGCCTTAATGCGCATTGGTGCAGCTACACGTAGATGCACACCTAAATCGTCTAAATGTGCCTTAAGCGAAGACGCATTAAGTTTAGGTGCATGTAAATACACATGTAGACACACCCTCTATGTGCTAATTGTATTGGAGAGCAAGTAGTTAGACCAGCTCCCTGCCTCCAACAGATAATCTAGATTAAAGAGAGTGAGAGACAGACTAACCCTGGGCATGTCTACACCACAGTGGGAGTGTGTCCTGGCAGGGTAAGCATCATTATTGTCATTTTAGAGATGTAGAAGCAGAGGCATAATGCATCGGTATAGTATGCCTTAGAGACAAGTAGTAAGGATTCTCCTGAGTCTCAGTCTAGTGTCCTGTCCAGTAGGTCACATTGCCTATAAACCTGACGGAAACATAGCCAAGGAGTTCTAAAAAGACAACGAATATTCTGATAACTTCATAACTTAACACCCCCCGCCCTCCACCCCCCACCTCTGTGCTGGTTAGGATGCAGCAAGTGCAGCTGGATGGCTATTTAGGGGACAGCATGCCAAAATCAGACACCCTCAATAAGGAAATCCCCATTTTTCATCATCTCAAGGTAAAGCCACAGTGAGAAGTTCTTGCCGAGTATAATTTCTGTACTGTGTGGGAAAGCAGGAGGCGGCTGGTGAGGGAGTGAGCTACGCTGGGCCTGAAGTATTTGAGTGAACAGAACTTTGCAGTCAACAGCTGAAACCAATAATTATGCCTTAAAAAATGCAAGCCTGCAGCAAGCACTGAATGGCGCAGAGGTTGTGTAGGGTTATCATAATACGTATCTTCCCTGGGTTATTTCTAAGCCAGGGGAAAGCCTTCCTATGGCTGTGGCTGATTCCTCGCTTTAGGACTGAACTTTAGATTTCATCAGTGCTTTATCAGTGATAAATCAAGTGTCTCTTGAAGAGTCCTGTTAAACCACTAAGTACCAGGAATTCCAGCAGCTCAGTGAACAAGAACAAGGAGCGGGATCTCCGTCTGCAGAGTGGGGAATTACTTGGCAAAAGCGCCGTAGCCCAGGGTGATGCCATTCTTCCTGCCAGACAGAGCAAGAGCATTGATACTATCGGGCGCCCATTTACATACCTCCACCAATGCTTAACACGTCACACCTTGTGATCAGGCTCTGCTACCACTTCAAAGCCCTCTGGTATATTTTACCATCATCTACTATTTACAAGACAGCAGTGCTCTCCTGCAAAACAGCATATCATAGGGGGAAAAAAAAAGAGGTGAACAAAAATATCTATAATTAAGCATAATCATTTCCCTTTCATATTGTACCATCTATCTGTTTGTCAGCCTGTCTATCTTAGTCCCTATTAATCCTGCACTAAATAGCTGCTTATTGCCAAGAGGCTGGTCATAAATCAACTTCTTTGGATGCAGCGTGTGCCCAGCTGGTCCCCCGTCCAAAATGGTTATCTCTGCCTATGCCCAGGGTTGTGTAGCTGGCATATTTAAAATTCAGACCTGCTGTAGACTCCTTGACCTCAGCAGCCGTGGCTCTTAGCAATTTTTCCCCTGACGCAGTAAACCAAATCCAGCTGCAGGGTTTTGTGCCAGGGTGCCGCAGGTATGTTAGGGTTGCAGAGACGTTTCCCTAAATATAAGGGATTCATTCCCCAAAGCAGGTATGTTTTGTCTCTGATTGCTTCCATTATTCCTGTGTTATAAAGATATATAGGAACCAGGTCCAGGGTAAAGATGGGGAAAGGGGCTTGTGAGGTCTTGTAAGAGGAAAGCTTAAGAATGGATGAAAAGAAGAAAGATAGTTTCTGTGAGTAGGTTGGGAAGCTTCTTTCAAATCAAGCAACTTGCCCTTTCATTGAAATAAACTATCATATATATTTCAATGAGAGTTTTGTGGATAATAGGTCCTGGGCACCTTTAATATTCACAGTGAGAGTACAATAAACCAGTGCTACTTTCCAATTGTCTCCTATAATGGCAGTGCATGTTGAATCATCGGGTGGGGATTTTTTGTGCTTTAATCAATACAATTCATTAGAAGCTCACTTTTCTCACAAACACTACTCTGCATACAGTATCATTGGGAAGAGATTTTTTTTTTTTATAAAATTAAAAAAAATATTGATTTCTCCAAAGCCATAATGGTTTTTGGCTCGCTAGCGCATAACACAATACCCCTGCTGCATTTCTAACTGCAGGGGCCTACCGCTCACAGCTAGGGAAAATGCCTGCTTTCTTTTTTACGGAGGGAAAATCAAATAGCTTTTTAAATACTTGAAAAACTCATATTGTAATCACTGAGTTGTTTTCCCTTAAAGAAAATATTTCTAATGTTCTCATGAAAAACATTTGATTGATAGCCTCGAAGGCTGAAGTTCTCCGCTGCTTCACAGAACGAGTCTAATGCAGGCACTGGGGCTAGATACAGGCATTCGAAAAGACAGTGGCAAAATTGATCTAGGTGACACCGTTTTCTATAAGTGGCGTAGTTTAGATTGGTAGCAAACAAAACACACATTCGTCCTTTGGTGGGTGGGGAAGGGGGACTTTGACCAGGTTCCTGCATTTTTAACCCAGTCTGTGTATGCTGACCTTCTGCTCTGTTATGGGTATAGACTGGTTTCTGATCACTTATACCAGTAAAAGTGTAATGTCTGTGCTTGGCCTGGATGAGTAAGCCCCTCAGCCTGCTTTATCAAGGTGACTTAACCCCAAGGAACCACTGTTAGATCAATCTTGGTCTTCGCCAGCAAGGCAGCTAATTAATGTTAATTGTGGTGTTGGTACCTGAGAGACAGCTAGTCGAATGTTTAGAAAGCACCAGATACAGTTAACATAGGTGCAAGACTACCAAGCTATCTTGGCTACTCTTATCATTGCTAGCTTGTGTTGGATTTACTGATCTCCTGAAACATCTCATTCCTCACTGTCCATCTGCCATTTAAATAGATAGGGTAAAAGTCCAAAAAAGTGAAATATTAATTGTTTTTTAAACGCTTCTCAGTTACTGGTATATAGCAAAAGTGATAAAGAGTGCTAAGTCACCACACATGTTCTCTAGGAACCTGAGACTCAGTTGTCCCAGATTTCTATAAAAATGGTCTTATTTAATTAAAATCAACTGTGATAGCAGAGAACTAGAAAAAAGCTTGAGGTCTTATGTATAAAAGACCAGTGAACTTCATATCAGTGCCAGGCCAAAAGAGTAATTACAGCAAGCATTATAAATCAGCCATATATACATAGGCAAAGATAGATGTAAAGAAAAAAATGTGCTTTGTCAGTCTGCTAGCATTTTTTGAGCATTTGAACAATATAGAGGATAAAGTTTATATTTTTTATCTGGACATTAACAAAAGTCTTTTAGCAAGAGGCTGTTAAGGAAGCCTTCTGAAGAGGCACAGGGACTGGTGGCATTTAGTGTATTATTTAATGACTTGCAAAAACTGTGAACAGCAAAGCTGCACAAGGGCTAGGTACAGACATTCAAACAGCCAGAGGAGGACTCAATCTGTTACGTGTTTTTTTGTGCACACACACACACACCCGCGCGTGCGCATGCATGCACACACACACACATTGTACTTAAGTATATTGTATATACAATAAAATCTCTGCTATCCGGTACTTTACCAACTGGAGTATTCTATTGACCGGAGTTTCCGGACGGCTGGCTGGACGCCGGGGATGTGGAGCAGGCCAAAGCTCACATGCAGTGGTCACCACCACCACCTACCACCCTGCACTGTCGCAGCTCTGTGTGCAGCCGTCACCACCACCCCTGCTCCGCACTGTCTGAAAACCCTGCCGGATTATTTCAGATAAACTGAGTTTTTACATAACCAGCAATCCCCTTACCTCAGGGTAACAGAGATGTTACTGTAATATGCCAGATAACAGAGATGTTACTGTAATATGTATATAATCTATCTATCTATCTATCTATCTATCGAAACCTAAGGAACGCATTGCCACACATAGCTTTGAGGCTAAGAGTTGGAGGTTAACATGTTTCACAAAAAAAGACCTTTATATGAATATGAAAAACATCCGTAGTCACCTTAGACTGCAGTTTAAATATAATTCCCTTAGGCATCATGCAAAATCCTACCACTTTCTCCAAGGCTTAGTATGAAACTTCCTCTGTGGTCAGGTTGGTCCATGTTTGACCATTCCTGGAAGATTATAGCCTGTATAATCCTTGGAACATGGTGTAATGTCTTGTGATTATGTATGGAAGCATATAATATTACTGTCAGAGAGAGTATACTGGATTATATGGTCTATCGATCTGACCCAGTAGGGCAATTTCTATGGTTCTGCAAACAAAATCCAGTGGCTCTGTGAGTGGATTTTGCAGAATAATGGCTTTAGTTTAAGCATCAATTTGAAACGTTTCTTAGTGCTGCAAAGGCTGCAGAGAGAGAGTAACTAAATTGTAGGCAATGACATCTCTCTGCAGGGCAGGTTTAGCAGCCATGCAGGTATCTAATGCTTTTACACCATGTGCCAGGGATTATGCAGGCTATAATCTTCTGCATGAGCACTTTGTTTCTTCTGTGCAAGAGATCCCAGAGTTCTGTTCTAAAAACAAAATGAGTAGTCAATGCATGGATCACAATTTACCGAGTGGGGTTAATTTACTAAATAGCAAAGGATTTGGACCATTAATCTTGGGTCACATCCTCAGCGGGTGTAAATAGGTCTAGCACTGTCAGTGCTAATTGGCACCAAATGCATGCATATGTCCAAGTGTTATTATCTCCTTCTCTCTCTCATTTGCTGTCTTCTATTTCACTTATTATTGATGCTCTCCTGGAAGAAGCATGACTCTGTCATATCTAAGAGTGCTGATCAGTGATTATTCGTAATGTTAGTAAGTGTGAGATGAGAGACTTGTCAGTTCATCTTCTCTCCTTCTTAAGGGGTGCATTTACATGAGACACTTAATGTGCCTAATAACACTGAGCAGTAGCACGGTGGGCAAAAACCATGCTAATATGCTACCGTGCAGTAGTATTAGGCTATTGCGCAGTAAGCATCACTAAAAACCCGCGTGCTGGCGGTACTGCTCAGTAACTCTAGTTACTGTACATTTAGTTAGTACTTCATTAAGTAAGTACTAAATTAAATGCACAGCAACTACTGCGCATTAATGAACATGTAGACACACCCAGCGAGACACCAGCTTGCAAGAACGGTTTCCGAACTTATCCACGAGAAGCCAAAGACCTGTAGGTTTTAATTTTGTCTTCAATTATTATTCCTGAAAACTAAGCCAAGTGGAGCATTGTACTCACAGCTCTTGAACACAATAAGATCAACACAGCAGCAACAAACATAT
>NW_005842030.1:839277-840260 GCF_000455745.1 Alligator sinensis | reverse complement strand
GCAAGAAAAGTC
Organism: Alligator sinensis; assembly: GCF_000455745.1. Lineage (NCBI taxonomy): Eukaryota > Metazoa > Chordata > Crocodylia > Alligatoridae > Alligator > Alligator sinensis. Next base: position 840,248 of record NW_005842030.1, on the reverse strand, counting down.
ATTGGAGAGAGCAGGCGCTTGGCTGTTGTTAAAGCAGAAGTGGCTACTATTTCGGGAAGATTTGTGAGCCACCCACTATTATTATTTTTTTCCTGTGATGTGGAAATAAATGTATTGGTTCCATTATAAGAGTGTTTTCCATCCTGGGGACTAAGCCAAACTGCGAAGAAAATGGAATCACTCAACCATAGTTGTATGGTATTGAATCTTCCACTGCAGATGCAGTCAAAACAGAGTAAAGTTCTGTATATATTACCAGCTTATCCCTGAGCCCATAGCTGAATCTAGGATTTTGAAAAGGGGGGATGCAGTAGATATAATCAATGCTGTGGGCATGGCTGCAAACTCCTGGGCTCTCAGTGTCCCCCTCCCTGCACCTTGTTTCACTCCACAGCCGCTCCAGCTTGAGCCACTCCACCAGGCACTGCATAGTGTCAAACTGGAGCTGGAAGACATGCCGGTGGCTCCACTTCCATGCAGCTGGAATCAAGCAAGACTTTGGAGGGAATGGGGGTGAGGAGCAACCAGAGGCCCCCAGGCTGACAAAGGGCACCTGGGGCAGGGGGGCTCAGCAGGGAGCAAGTACCAAAAGGGGGAACATGCTTGCCACTGCCTGTGTAGCTGGGGGGGAAGGGAGCCGCAGGTCCACTCTGCCCCCATTCAAGCCGAAGTCTGCAAGGAGCAGTTGTTCGGGTGCCGGGCTCAGGCAGGGAAAGAAGGAGCGGCAGGCAAATCTCTTCTTCAAGCATCTACTTCCTGCCCAGCCATTCTGGGTGTCCAGCACCTGCTGGACCAGGGACTCCAGCTGCATCTCCCCTGTGGTCCGAGTTTGGTTCCTGGTACTCAGACTCCACCCAGGCATCCAGGGCCATCGGGAAGCAGAACCGGTGGCCATGTCTTTCAGAGAGCTCACCGCTCTCTACATCACCACCCCGTCCCCAGATCAGCCCTGGTCTATGCCCTTAATGCAG
>NW_005842030.1:820431-839246 GCF_000455745.1 Alligator sinensis | reverse complement strand
AGGAATGGCTCATATATATGGGACCATACGGCTGTTTACTGGCCCAAGTTTTTTCCATTTCTGTGATAATTTGGCTCAACATCAAGAACACTTGCACCCTGATGTAACACAAGACTGCCCTGCCACCACCACCACTTGAAGAAGCCAGAAACCAAAAAAAATGGGGAGTGGAGAAGGGACAGCCCTGGATAGCAGAGTACAAAGGAGAGGTGGGAAAATAAGGCGAAGAATGTGTACAGTGAACCGAGAACAGAGAAGGACGGTGTGCTGGCTGGTTGCTGTGCCCCAGCCCACCCGCGCCCTTGTTATTCAGGTAGAAAAGGCTCTACAGAAGGGAACATATTATTGCAGATCAGAGCTCACCTGTTAAATCTCTGACCTATGTTGGAGGCAGCAGGCAGTTACCACAGCCCAGACCTGCTCACACTTATACAGTGGCATACACAGCTGCTTTTATACAGCCCAATTCTGCTCTCACTCCACACTGCCGTAGATATGCTGACTGGGCTGGAGCTATCCCTGATAGACATTTGCATAAGTGAAATGAGAACCTGGCCCTTGATAGGTTTAATTAAAAATATATACCAAATAAGGGAGTCTGTTTTGAAACTCAGGAACAGATCCTGCTCTATCTATTACAGGCCTAAGGCCTAAGTGGACTTACCTGCCAACATGTGAACTTTTTCTACCTTGCTTTAGTCCCTGGAAAACTGTTAATACAAAAGATGGGTGGGTCCCTCTTTTCCTCACTGCTTTTCTTTCCCTTAGTCCAAAGGCTAAGTTGATGGTGTAATAGAAAAATGCAGTCATTAATAGAGATTTCCAGGGACTAGAAATTTCCAGAGTGGATGGAATAGGATCACACTTTGTCATCCATGTCCACTTCAGGGGCCAGATGGGTAGAGTAGTATCTGCCCAGTGTTTGTAGACCCCAGTACAGTAGAAAGGCTCCTATGTTTCAAATATCCAAAACAAGATGGATACCCACAGGTCTCGCAAAATCCAAATAATATGTCATTTAGCTACTGCTGACTCCAGTGCGGCAATTAACAGAGCACCACAATTTTTTAGTCCTGTATCGGTACCACCTAGGCTGCTGATTCTGCAATACTATTATTTAGAAAGGATAAAGCATAATGGGAGCTGTAGATCTCGTTAAACGAGCAGCTATAACTATTACAAAATAGCCAAGTTAATTTTTGCTCAGTTAGAAGCACAAGGAAAATAATTTGTCGCTTTCCCTTGATTAGAAAGATCTGTGGGGGGAGCTCAGATAAAACCTAGACAATAGTGGTGATTGTTAAGCTTTTTCTTTATCGAGTTGATAGGCTCTGAATAAAAGCCTGGTTTATATTAGTGTTCCCACTTTACAGGTAGGTGAACAAGGTACAGACAATTGACGATTTGTCCAAGTCATTACCAAATGTCTTTGACACATCCTGAGCACTTATGTAGTAGTAGTGATAGTAATTATGATAGCAGCCTGTGGACTGACCTGAAGATCTTTCTTTTTGAAGATTGTTTCTGGGACATTTTGTTTTTATTTCTCTCTTCTGAATTGGACTTAGTAGTGGTGAAAGAAGTATTGTGTTTGGGGAGCTAAAGTCTTTCCAGACGTATATAGCTGCTAAGCGATGTTAGTATCTGGTTGATATTTAATACATTTGTTCGGATGTAATTGAGAGCACACCCACCATAAAAGGACAAATTCAAATGGTAACATTGCAACAGCACGAGTGCTTTTCCCATTATTTATCTTTACAACAGAGATAACCTTTTCCTTATTGAAATATAATTGCTTAGGGAGATAGTTGTTTTAAAACAGAATTAGTAGCCCTAGCTAAACATTTGGAAGGAACTTGCCGTAATAACCCTTTTTTCTGTCAACCTCTCTAGAGCATCATGTCACTCATACTTTAAAATTAATTGAAAATTGAAAACTGAACAACAGGTAATCTTTAGGCTTGTTAGAGCACGTCCCTGATATTATCTTGAGTGTAAAAACCACAACTGGAGTTCAGCAATCTACTTCCAGCACTTACCCCACAACCATATTGGAGAGGGTTTCCCCCACATGCATATTTAGAAGAGGAAATAGCTATTGCAACTGTTGCTTTGTGTGTTTGGCAGACCTTGCATTGGAACTTCAGTCACTGAAGTCCTGTGTATACAGGAGGTGAGCTGCCTCGTTATTTTTGGCAAATCTGTGACAAGACTCAGGATTAAAGCCTGTAGGTTAAATTCTACTCTCTGTTGATGGAAACCTGGTTTATATTGCCGTGTGTGAGAAGGCATGCTTCTTTCCCAGAAAAGGTTGTATTCTGATGCCATAAAAAGCATACAGAAATATATTTATTGCTGGAAATGAAGGTATTGATCTTGCAATTCAAATCATTAAGGCTCCTTTGAGGCATAAAGATCTTCCTGTTCAGGTCTGTTGGCAAGGCCAGGATTTTAAAATACAAAGGAAGCAGTGAAAACACATGGAGCAGTAAAGTATATGGGTGAGATCCAAATCATTCTCCTAGGTGCCTAGTAGGACTTAGGTGGCATTGAGACTCCTGACTGCTGACCTGGATCAACCTGGGTCTGGTATTCAGAGGGTGCATCTACACATGCAAGTAATGTGAAGCGAGAAACTCCAGTGCTTATTGTGCTGGAATTTATTGCTCCCAGGCACACCATTTGAACATGCGCCCAGGACTGCAGCATGTTGAGCTGGGTCAGAGCAGCCCTGGCTAGCAGTGGGCCTGGGGGTCAGCCTGCCAGCCCAGGGCTGCTCTGACCCTGCTCCACATGCTATGGAGGGCATGAGTGCGTTTCAGGGCAGGGCGTCTTTGTGCCCCAGCCGGTGGGGTCAGCGTCTACACATGGGCTGCTGCACATGAAAAACTCCGCAGCAAGGTACAACTTTTATGTACTCCTGCTGCAGAGTTTATTAGTTTCCTGCAGCCTAATAGGGCTGCATGCATAGATGCCAAGACATTTACTTTACCCTGGCAAAGCTGCCACTGTGTGGGTTGCACTTGGTGTGTAGATAATGAGTGGACATCCATGTCATCGGGTGGGAATTTAGCACCTTTAGTCTTGGGATTCTTTTGCACTCGCTCTCCCCCATTCTCTCCCTGCACCCCTGACCTTTGTAGTCTCTGTCCTCTGTGTTTTTTAACCGTATCTTTAGCTGCTTATACACGTGCTGGTTCACTTTCTAATTAGAACACATCAGAGCAGACTCGATTAATCGAGTCAGCTTTGCATTCTAATTAAAACGCTCCAACGTGGCCTCACCGTCATGTGTATAAGCCCCCATGGGTTTAAAAATGGCCACTGGGGTGTATTATCTACATCTTGTTGAATGAGGTTTAGATAAAGCATCCCAAAGTCATTTTGAAACCCACCGGGGCTTAAAACACATGACAGTGAGGTGTTTTAATTAGAGTGGCTCTCCGGGAGCCTCTCTAATTAAAACATCACCCCTGCTACACACACACACTGAGCACATATATAGGCAGCCTTTGTGACTTCTCCCCCGCTCCATCGGTAGAAGAAGCAACTGTTGTTTCCTTAAGTAGGGGATCTGTAGGAAGCTTCCTCTCTTTCTGTTGTAGGCTGGCACCGAGACCACTTGGGAAAAGAAAAACTGGAGAATGAGAGAATGCATAATGCATTCGTTAACTAAAGGTGAAACCATGAGCCACATTATGGTGTAGGCAAGTGGCTACAAGGCAGTTGAGGTAACTCATTACGGATCTAGAGATGTGTTTAACGCAGGTAACCCAGCTGTGACTGGTTACCTCGTTGTCTGGACTGTAGGGCCACTTCACTCCCATATGGACTGTGGGCTACACAAGCTGGCATACCTACCTTACTGGCCACCTAGACTTGGAAGGCTCTTTGACCCGTTCCACTGGCAAGCAATTATCCAGACAAGTGGTTTTTCGAAGGCTACTTGTCTGTGTCACTGCTCATCAGTATGAGTAAGGGCCTTCCAAGCTGGGCCTGTGTGATAACCCTTATGTTGGCATCTAGTTTTAAAATGAATTCAGCTATTTTAAGCCCCAGTCCTTTGAGATGCTGATTGCCCATGGATGTCAGCATCTCTCAAGAGCCGCTCTGGGCCTGTCAGGACTGGCCATCAGAGTGCCTTTTTTTGAGAGAGACGCCTTTAATTAGGTCCCATGCTCACTCCTGGGATTTATTAAGTAGAAATCTCTGATCCAGAAAACATTTCCAATATCAAGACTAATTCAGTGCCACAATGTCAGCCAAGGCAAACAAAGCACAAGGGGGAAGAAGCAAACTCTGGAAACAGAATGTGCTTATTGATCACACATCTGCTACTCAGCTCCAGGTCTGTCACTCAAAAAGACAGTCTCCAATAAACTTGATCAAACAAATCCCCTCTCCACTGATAAAGGGGAACAAATCCTTGGGTGGGTTGGGTGTTACTTGTACTCCGTGAAGCAACCTGGTACACAGACATGTGTGCTATGTAGCAGTGAAAGGCCTATTTTCACCCCCCTTTGAGATCAGTTGATAGATTCTTCACTGAGTCTGTGAAGATTTAGGTCAGGTCTTGAGTATCCTCTTGTGTTTTTCTGTTTTTTGATAAGGAAAAGACCTCATCAAATTTATTTCCTCACTTTTTATTTTTCAAGTGGAGGTGAATTTTCCACCAGAGCAAAATTATTACACTCAAAACACGTCTCTTTCCTTCTTCATTCAGCATAGACAATATGCTGTTGAAGTTTCAAAACCCTGCTAAAAACAAGGATTGATTTCTTATGTTCAGATTGGAGCACAAATATCTTGTGTTTATTGCTTTTCATTTTCTTTTTGCAGCTAGTTCGGTATTAAAAAAAAAAAACACAAACCAAAAAAACCCTCTTCAAGAAGTAAATCTTAAAAAAAAAAAAATCTTCAGTCATTTTTACTTAAAGAAACCCAAGCTAAATGCATCTCCAGCCTGGCTTTTTCTCTCTTCCCTTATCTTTAAAAATATCTTATGCTGTACTATAAATAACCAGCTGAAAGAAAAAGGAGGCTTCATGCAGAGGAGTAAAGAAACAGCAGTAGTTGTCCTTAATCATGTTCAAATACAAACATCAAGAATGAGTGAAGGCCCCTCCATGCATTTTAGGGCTGAACAGGATGAAATAAATCCATGGGGATTTACATTTGAGACCTCGGTGTCAACATGCATTATTGAAGGATCTGAGAGATGCTCTTAAGATATTTTTAAATAACCAAATTAAATGGCTCCCTTTGGCATAACAATATATGCCCCTACTCTTTCGGGCTCTTGAGAAGCAGGGGAGGAGGGCAGGCAACCTGGGTGCTTCTTCCAGCTCTGTCACAGAATCCCAGGGTGACCTTAGGCCATGAGTGGGCAATTATTCGGGGTGGAGGGCCTCTGCTGGCACCACAAGGTGCTGGGTGGCAGGGCAGGGTTGCTTCTACCCGGCAGCCCTCGCGGTGCCTTGAGTCCAGTCCTGCAAGCCTTGGGCACTGCCTGCCAGCAGAGACCGGGGCCCAAGCACAGCTTGCCTGGGGGCTGCAGGGCTGGACTCCTTCTCCCAGGCTGCTGCATGGTGCCAGGTGGGCAGGCAGGTTGCACTGCTTCTTCCCAGCATCCCTCATGGCACCAGGAGAGGCTGGACCTTGAGCTGCCAACAGCACCACTCACCAGCAGAGGCCAAGGCCCGAGTACAGCTCACTCAGGTCCTGCCGTGTGGTGCCACTGCCTGCACCACCCACCTGCAGGCCAAATGAAGTCAACTGGTTGGCTGGATACGGGCCACGGGCTGTATTTTCCATACCCCTGCTTTAGACAATTAACCTAGGACTCGAACTTTCAAGGGTCTTGGGAATGTAAATTAGTGTGTAACAATTCCTACCTCACATGGATATTCGGTGACTGCAAGCAAGTGTGCAAATTTTGTAAAGGTATCCAGGTTGTAGCTGTATTGGTCTGGAGGCAGAAGGAATCAGAACTCAGGGTAGAGGTGATATCTTTTATTAGACCAGCTAGATTTTTGCCAAAAAAATGTCTTTAATTGCAAAGTTTTGGGCACAGACACTCTTCTTCAGACATAGGAGAAAAGATTGCAAAAATTCTTCTGAGTAGAAATGGAAGTTCATCTTTCGTAGGAGAGTTGAAGGTGGTAATATCTCCTGTTTGGAACAGGTCATTTTATATGCAGATTGAGCTCCAAGAAAAGTCAAAATAGTCTGTTTACCTCGAAGTTGTTTGGCGGTAAGCAGGATGTATTCATATTTCCTCCTGGTTTTGGTGTTTCATATTTCACAGAGGAGTAAATAGATGGACAGGCATTTTTTACGTGGTAAGGTGTCTCTGAGCTCTGTGATGATACAAATTACCTCGAACAAAGGCAGGAGCAGGGTCTCAGGTTTCAGGTGGTCAAACTTGCTTCCTCCTTGTAAAATATAAGAAATGCCTGCCCCGAAAACATAAGAAATGCTTGCCTTAAAAAATATTCCATCTTTTTACTCCTCTGTGAAATATGAAACACCAAAACCAGGAGGAAATATGAATACATCCAGCTTACCACCAAACGACTTCGAGGTAAACAGACTATTCCAACTTTTCTTGGAGCCTAATCTGCATATAAAATGACCTGTTCCAAACAGGAGAGTTTACCACACCTTCACCTCTCCTATGAAATATGACCATTCCTTTCTACCCAGGAGAACTTTTACAATCTTGTCTCCAATGCTCGAAGGAAGGTGTTTGTGCCCAAAAGCTTGCAATAAAAGATTTTTTTTGCAAAAATCTAATTGGTCTAATAAAGATATCACCTCTACCATGAGTCCTGATTCTAAATTTTGTAAATACAGGTTGACCACCTTTAAGGTGAATGCAGTCCCCTATGTGGACATAGTTGAGTGGGGCAAGGGTAGAGCCACGGCCCAGTCTGCCTTCATTCTAGGATGACTACACTAAGCCCAGGGACGCTGGTTCTTGCAGTGTTGTAGCCAGGGGCAGATTAATGCATGGTCCCGTGGGGCCCAGCTCCAGGGGCCCCTGCCAATGGTAGGGGTACCAGGGGCATCACGGTCCAGGCAGACAATCTGGCCATGGGCATCTGGTGCGGGCAGCATGTGCCTCCTCCTCTCCAGGTGCACCGGGGCCAGAGACTAGGGGCAGGCACAAGGCTCCATGCGGATGGTAGTGGCTTCCTGGGGCCATCTGTTGACAGGAGGCCCCTGGGTGGCCACTCTCAGCCATCTGCAGGCAGCTGCCAGTACAAGCACTGCTGGGACAGGATGGGACAGGACAGCCCCACCGTGCCAGGGCCAGCAAAGGGACGGGTAGGCAGCCAGGGGTAGCGTGGAGCTCATGCCCCATCTTCCCCTGCAGACCCTGGCCCCAGCTCTGCCTTGTCCCATGGCACTGGAGGACCACAGCCCTGGGTGCACAACACTCGCTGGGCAGAGGGGCCACCTTCACCTAAGTGGCGCTCGTACCTCCGACTCTCCCTGGGCACACCAAGGAAGCCGGGCAGGCCCAGCCGCAGCCCCCTGGCACATGCAGAGGAAACCTGCCTTGGCCTGGTGGAGGGCCTCCAAGCTCCTGTTTGCCCAGGGCCCCAAAAAATCTTAAAACACCACTGATCATAGCAAGGGTCTGTCTTTCAGTACTGTTCCCTTGACTTCTTTAGAAGTTGCTCATTATACCTCCACACCAGCATGTTGAGGCAGTAGATTTCCCTGGCATCCTTTAGCGTCCCAAGGACCAGGCCCGAGTTTGCAGGCATTGAAAAAGTGCAATAAGTACTTGACTGCTTTGTTGTAATGCACATGAAGCACAGCCCAGCCTTGTCTGCCTCTGCATAGGAGACATATTATAGCAGGAAATAATTACCCAGATGATAGGTAAAGATGGTAAGATCTGTGTGAAATCTTCTTGTCGCTTTGTCTATCTCAGATCGGAGGGGATTGTAGCGTCATTTTATAGAATCGCGACTGATACAGTATATGCGTATATGCCATGGTGCCCACATTCACTCCTATCAGCTTGTCACCATGGAAGTAGGTCATTTTAATTCTGATGAAGTTAAAATGAACTTTGCTTCCCTTTCAACATGGGTAATGTAACAGTTACCAACTGATTGAGGAAAACATTACCAAGGACCCGTTTAATTGATTTGAATGCATGTATGTTTTCTATTGGTTTAGTTTGAGGGCATTTTTAAACAAATAGCACTGTCATTGTGAGCCTTAATTAGATAATAAATTAATAGATAAATGGTTTAGAAAGTTCAGTATGGCTTTCACAATCGCTGCTAGCAGCATAAAAACGAGGTGCTTGGTATTAGCAATGCTAATAAATGGCATAAGGAATGCGCTTGGGAAGGATGGCAATGTAGAAATTGGAAGGGCCGAGGAGGGCAATTTTCTCTCCTTTGCCCAAATGTATTTGGGAAATCAGGGTGCTTCTTTGCTTTAGATCTATCTCTACAGAAGACAGGGTCATGCTGATCCTAAAGGGTAAAAATGTCAGCTCCATCACATACCTGAAATCCTGCATATTTAATGTGCATTTCATGAAAAATTTAGCCAGCACACAGGAGATGGGCTGCAGAGAAATTAGCATGCAGATCTGCAGAAGCAAGCATTAGATGGGGGAAGGAAACTATGTAGCAATGGAAGAATGTCTTGCAATGGAGTTTGGGTTCAGTTTGGATGGGACACATACACGCTTCATCAGCTCATTTAGGCAGTGTCAGCAAAATGGGTCTGGAAACCCCACATAACCACAGGCCTTCCTGTGAATTTTTCGGTCACTTATTTGATCCTGTCAAGGCCCAGGTACCGGCAGCTGTACCTGGGACCTAAATTCTGACCGTTGTTGAACTGCAGTAACTCCGTGGAGCTAAACAGCAGATTGAGAGTGGTGCAAATGGTCACTGGAGTTACTCCAGATTTGCACCAGTCTAACTGAGGTCAGGATCAGGGGCATATTTTTAAAGGCATAACAGTTGGTGACCATTTATGGGAATGGTGGCATTTGAGATCTAAGTGCCTGCACTATCTAGAGTTGCTATGTTGTGGTCTGCCACTAGAATGAGTGTCATTCTTGGAAATGGTTTTCAGCCTGCATTATGCTAAACAAAATCACTTTGTTTTTAATTTTTATTGCAAGACTTGAGAACAGAGATTTTCTGAAGATACTTTTATTGGAAGACCACTATGCCTAAATTGGTGTGAGTAGTGAAAGGACCTCAGCTGAATGGAAGGAAAGGCAGCTGAATAAGTGCTGTTTACTTTACCCCTTATATTTTTGATTCAGAGAGTTTCTCTTCCTCTTCTTCCCCTTTAGCTTTTGCCTGTAATTCCAAAGGCTTTCAAAGTCATATGAGCTCCACCAGCCATCAGCCCACTCTTTGTTAAAAAATAGCCATTGCAATACAAAGACCCCTTGATGGAGCATTACGTTAGGTATTTTCTTTTCTGGAGAAATTCAAATACAGTGGACTGGATTTTGTTTTACTTCTGCAAGGGATTAAAGTTCCATCAGATCGGGGGTCAAGGTTATGAAAAGTCAACAGCGTACTTGCCCCCTTGGCTAAACCATTAATAGTCTGATTAGCAATCTGTTTGAGGCGGAAAATGTTCCTGCACAAACTACTGTAATTACTAGACTGCGTGTTGCATGGTGGAGGCCTCATCACTTGAGTAATTTAAAGCTGGAGAGAACAAAGTACTTGAGAATACATCACAGGGCACAATCACCGTTCCTCTTGGGGTGGAAAGGGATGGGCAGCCTGACCTAATAAGTCTTTTTCATCTCTAATTTCTATTAATAGTGACTTGTATCAGTCAAGTGTCTAATTAGTGACTTGCCTCCATCAAAAAGGGCCACCTCTCAAAAGATTCAAACCAGCTGAGAGGCTAATATGCTGTCCATTTAGTCTGATACTGGGAGAAGAAAGGAAAAAAAGACTTCTGCTGTAGGATTTGGCAGCAAAAACAGACTGTGTAAGAAACAACTCAGGTTTAAGTTAGGTTAGCGAGGAGAGGTCAAGTCGAAGGGGAGAGACCTATGGCCTGTATAATGATGCCTGGGCCCTTGTGTCTCAGCAGACTTGAAAAATGCAGTAATGAAATTATGTGTTGTGTTTTCTACTTTTATTTTATTTTACTTTGCTTTGAGAACAGAGTCAGCACTCCAGTTCATTTAGGCCAGCTTTACAGACATTGTACTTTTGCTCCTATCTTGCTTCTTCATTTTCTAGTGGGTTGAACTGATGTTAATCAAGAAGGCTCCAGCTTGCCTTCTTCCTGCTGTCTGCAAAATTTTACATAAAGTAATAGAGTTGGAAGATAGGTTATAGCCCAGCATGCAGAGATTGGGGTCTCGTCAAAAGAAAGAAAAGCTGAGAGAAACTTTGATCAGAGCTCAGTCTCCTGAATCAAAATGACAGCTAGCTTCATTGGATTTTGGAAAGGCAATAAAAAAAAAAAGTGGGTCCTATTGTGAATAAATTGCTTGCTTCACTTCATGCATAGCGATGTCTGTTGTGATTTCTATTGTAATTTCTCTCTAATTGTGTAAGTTACTTGCCATGAAATTCTATACAAGAAAGCATCGGGTTAGGCATTGTTCTCTTGTTCGGTTTAAGACATATGTTCTCCTGCAGGTAGCATAAATCAACGTGTGTAATAAATTCATGCACTGAGTCCTCAAGTGTCACACGTGGCCACAAACTGAGTTTTATCAGAAGTTGAACTTCACATGGTCCTTTTCTGCCCATAAAGTTAACGTTAAGTAATTTCCTGTTCTCATAAGATATTACCCTTTTTTGTTCAGGGCTTACTCTTGCTCCCAGTATAAAATCAAGAGGAGGCTTTCCCCCACTGACCTCAATGGGGCCCTGAATTCATAAAGCCACATCGTTCAGGTGGGTTTGCTTTGGTGTAATTACCTGAATTGTATGCACCTGCTTGAATTGGCATGGCAGGATCAGGCTGGTGATCCCCTCATGGAGTTAATAGAGTAGATTGTATTTGATTAGCACCGCAGACATCTTCACTTGGTACCTGCCCCCCTGCATCCTCCTGTCCCCAAATCCCATCTTACAAAGATGCCCAGATCTGCACATTCAAACCATCTGCAGGAATGAAAGCCCTGTTACTGGAACCTCATGAATCAGAGAGACTGTTTGACTGAAACACTCATGACACGAGCCCCGCGATTGCTACCACCACAAACTGGGAAAAAAGTGCTAGTTCCAGTTTGCACCCTGCTTTGGACTCTGCTCTTTGCTCTTCCCTTTACAGTGGCCTGAACCAGAACCGTGGGTGCAAGCACTGTTAACCTTTGACAAGATGTACATTAAAAGTCTGCATCTGTGTCAAAAGTTTGTGTCCAGTTCAAGCTTGGACAGGGGAAAGTTGCTGGGAGAAAATATCTCAGCTGACCTAATGGGTCTTTGCCATTCTGCTGATTCTGTTACCAAACACCTGGGTTTTCCTGGACATGTCCTCTTTTTGAGTCCTACGATCTCCGTCCGGGTTGTTTTTTGAAATAGGAATCAGTGTCTGAGATTTTGCTCTGCTCCGCTGGGTAGCAGGGGGAGGGCGATTGGAGGCAGAGGCAGCGCTGGGGGAAGCTGTCCAGGCACCGGGGCTGCAGCAGAGTGGGGGAGGCCCTTGCCCCTCCAGCACAGGAAGGGGGCAGGAGTGGCTCTTTGAGGGCAGCGGGGAGCATTGTGGCCAGGCTGGTGCCTGTGCTTGTGGGGACTGGGTGGCCCCAGGAGATGCTGCCCAAGGGCTGGAGGTGCAGTGGGCTGTGGGTTGGGAGTGAGGGCACCGGCAGGGCTGGGGGCCGGGGTGGGGGGTAAGGGGCTGTGGGTTGGGCGTAAGGGGCACCCGCAGGGCCATGGTTCTGCTGTTCGGGAGTGAGGGGCAGCAGCAGGGCCAGAGGGCTAGGAGCTGGCAGTTAGGGATCCCCCCAAAAGGTGTCCCCTTTTTTTGGAACTGTAAAAATGGTAACCCTAGATTCTGTGAATCAGCAACTAACCAGGCATGTTTGGGCCCTCCTCTCAATTGTTGCTCTGCAGCTTTCCACCTTTAGACCCCTTCTTTCCATTCCCAAGGATCGAGAGAGCTGTGTACCTCCTGCATCTCCCAGCACTTCTTGTGCTACAGGTCTTGGCTTGCATTGAAGCGAACGTGTCTTTCCCAAGCTCTCCAGCAGAGCAATGTTCTGTAAGAGATGCTTTCTAACCAGGTTTCCAGCTGATCAGCTGCAGGTCAGCATTGTGCTTCCTGATGAGTTTGGCTGAAGATTAAAACCATCACTTTCTGTGACATAGCTGAAATGCAAAAACCTGGGAGATAAGCTAGGTACACGGTTTTATTCTGTAACATTTGTAGGAGTTTCCTCTCCCCCCTCCCCACCTCCTGATGCCAAAAAGCCCTTGCTAGATAAGACTGAAGAGTGATCATTTATCTTTAAAAAGTAACAGACCCCCCGCTGGCAAACCTCCCTGCTAGGCCGTCTGTGTGGCAGGCTCGCATGCTTAATGTTCTTCTGCGTTCCCACGTCCCCTGCTTTTTCGGAAGCAATCGCCACGGATGACACCCAGGAAAGCAAGCCACCCCCCCAGGGAAGCAACAGGCTCCATATTTTCCTATGAATCCAGTCTAAACAGCTCACTCGTCAGTAGCCTTTCCACAGATGCTTAATAAAAATTCATATTCAATGAACCAGAACTGTTTAAACATTCTTCTGCAAACATCCAAGCAGGCAGCGCACCAGTTTTAATGCTTATTAACACCACATCCCCTCATCTGTGCTGCGAAATTCATGCAGGGCTGCATTCTCCGAGGGCACCTTCCTGAACCTTTTCAGGTAATATCTGACCCCGTCATGTGGAAATTAAACATGGATTTAAATATCGTGGGAAAAGGCAAGGGTTGTTTGTTTGTCTAGTGACTCGAAGGACTGATGGGGGATGCTGCATTGAGAGGGTCTGGAAACAGGTGCCTCGTGTTTACACAGGGTATAGGAACGTGCACGGGCAAAGCTTCTCACGCTGCCCTTCCAGTGTGGCTCAACCCCTGGAAAAGGGCAGTTGTCTTCTCCATCTAAATTGCAGATCTGTTCAAAAGACATGATGCCTGCTTTAAAGAGCTCAGTGAGGTCTCAGACTGAGTCAGTGGATACATTTCACGTGGGCCACTGAACACCTATTAAGAGTAGTTATAATCTGGTTATTACTGGGTGCATCTACACGAGACACTTAATATGTAGTAGCCTAATAACACTGTGCAGTACCGCGCCAGGCAAAAACCATGCTAATATGCTGCTGTGCAGTAGTATTAAGCTACTGCACAGTAAGCACCACTAAAAACCCATGCCCTGGCTCTACTGTCCAGTAACTCTAATTACTGCACATGTCGTTAGTACTTCATGAAGCAAGTACTAAATGAAATGCACAGTAACTACTGCGCATTAATGAATGCACTGATAAGCAATGGTTTTCAAATGGGGTTAAAGGTAAAGTCTTCATTACCTCAGTAACAGTTCACAGAGTTCCCCTGTGTCCCGCACATACATGCACAAATGTATGTATGTATACTTGCATACATCCACGCACACACACGCACGTGTTAAAATCAAGGCCTGGGGATTTGCATGTCTTGGATTCAATATGCAACAAGATGTTGGGGGGAGTTCTTCCCCAAAAGGATTAGCTGTCATCTTCTTTTGAGAAATGACTCAGGGTAGCATGAGAGCATGTATTTTCTAGAGTCAAGATATGTTGCTGTTAGCTTGAACAGCACTGAAAAAGAGCAAGATAAACTAGCAGCTCTTGTGGATTAACTTCAAATTTCGAAGAATAACATAGATAAGGCAGTCTATCTCAGACATGACTTAAAATCACATGTAATGAATCTGAGGAGGAAGAGACGGCTGTATCTGAAAGAGAAGTTGCCACTGATCTTCTGATAAGATGTAGATTTTCAGATGAGAAAAAATAAATACCACAGAAGAGGGTCTTTCCTATTTAACCTTTTCAGACAAACTTGCTGGCCTCCTATTCTCTAGCTTGCTCAGTTAGCTTGCTAGCAGTGTCAGCTGGAAAAGAACAGGATAGCTGAAGCACAAAAACGATTTCACATACCAGTTTTCATTTATCCTTTTGAATCATTTTGCAAACGCCAAATTAAACGATCCCCATACTGCAATCACCATGCACATTGGTATCATTCAGTGAGATCGTGAGTCCCTGCTAATGAAGGAGATTTCCAGCATAAGCATCAGTTGCAAGGCAAGTGGAGATGAATTTGTTTGAAAAAAGTAAATAAGTCTGCACAACCCGTTGCTATAAAATGCCTCTTTCTACTCATTGCTTTAGCCGCTGATTTTTATGAGCACTGAAATGCACTCACAAAAATTAAACAAAAAGTAGGGATGCATTTCACAAAGATGCTTTGTTTCCCAAAGGTGCTTTTTAAAGGGTGTTGGATTCATTTTCCAGGAGATAAACAGAGAGCCAGCTATCATTATACAACTACTATGAGCTAGATTTGTCCTTAAGGTACGGGTTCTGAAGGTCACTTTGGCAGTGTGCATGTCCATACAACAGCTGCTTCTGTTTAAATATCCCAACAGGGGAAGGAGACATTTGATTTTCATCAAGGAGTTAAGAAACACCATATCTACAGAGGCCAGACATTTTCCTTCTCACTTCATCAGGACGCTTTTCAAGATGGAAATATACAGTGAACAGTTTATCTGGGAGATGACCTGGCTTTGCTTAAGTCTTGGATAGGTCACAAGCTTCCCACTGTCAGCTACATCAAAGCTCTTTTGCCTGAAATGTAGTAGAAACTGGTAGTAGTTTTGAGACTCCTTCTTATACCTTTTGTGTTATATTCTGCACCACCACACGTTTTTATACTCATGGTAGTTTTCACAATAAGGTTGAGGCAGAGGCTTATTTGTTTGTGAAAGACTCATTCATTTTTTTATCCTTTTTTTTTTTTTTTTTTTTTGCTTCTTCTGTAAACTGCTCCTTCGGATCGGCCCCTCAGGTCTATAATGAACGAAGGTTTCATAGTTTCATAGATGATAGGGGCTGGAAGGGACCTTACAAGATCATCGGGTCCAGCCCCCCGTGCAGTTCTCATATAGTAAGCATAGACAGTAAAGACCAGCTATACTAGCTTATATGATGAAGGGCCTTATTCTGCAGCCCATTTTCACATATTGGTTTCCTTATGTCACATGAATAAAGAACTGCAGAATGAGACAGAGAGGTCTGAAACCCAATTAATAAGTCTATAAGTACCATGTGGTTTTCAACTATAAGGTTAATTGAAATATTTTTGTATGGCATCATGAAAACATCAACTCTGTAATATGTTGGTTCAGATCAAAGTTTTGATCATTCCCAATAATCTACTCCTATGGGGTTTAACTGCATTACAAAAGAGAAAACTCTTCACTGAGTTGCTTACTCACAGCTCCTAAGTCTGAGATAAATTACCCTCTTGATATCTTGACTGTCTAGGATCCAGTGGACAAGAGGTGTGTATCTGAGAAAAAGAAGTTGGGATTGTATCCAGCTATGGAGTTGGATAGGGGTATGTTTCATCGACCACCCCAGGGAGAGGAGAGAAATAGCTATTAACAGTAATTTACTTTTTTCCAGCTCACCTCCAGGGAGTTGAAGGGATCAGATTTTGTTACTCTTTTTCACATAGACTATTCTCTCAGTAGCCCAATTGATTTCACTGGGGCTACTCATCACCCAGGTAGAGAGGAGCAGCAGAATCAGGCCTGCAGTAATTTTCAAACATTCATGCCTCAGCTGGGTCCCCACCAGTCCCTGTGCATGTTGAGTAGCATCTTACTATCCAAGTAGTTCCAGCAGTATCAGTGGAGTTACCCCATGCAGGTAAGAGATTGAGAAAATGATCCTAAATAATAAATTCCATGATGCTCCTGTGAAGTAAGCACAGTATATTCCGCTTTTACCCACTGTTAAGTGGTGCACAGATAGTTGCTGGTCATACCAATGGCAGAGCTGAAGTCAAAACCCAGGAGTCCTGACACCTAGGCCCTGATTCAGGAAAGCAGTTGAACATGGGCTTAACTTTAAGTGCATTCACATGTTCAGCTCTAAGCACATACTTAAATGCTTCGCTGGGTGTGCATCTTAATACCATTCCCTAAAGCTTTGTTTCAGAAGACTCATGTAGAAGACGAGGCAGGGAAGAAGAGGACTGTGTCTGACTCCCATATCTGCTTTCATCTCAGACTGTTTTTGTCTATATACACTCTATATACAGCTATATATTTAAAACTATATGCAAAACTATAGATATACCCAGACATTCAAGCTAAAAGAACATCAAAGCTGCAGAGTTCACCGCACAGCCGTAGTCCTGGACACTTGTGTGTATAGTTTGATTCATAGGTATAGTAGGACCTCATCCACCGGCCCTACCTGAAAAGCCATATTCTGTTCTTTTTTCCAGTGGCAAAGCTTTGATTATTATTGGCAACACAGGTGCTTGGTAAGCAGGCAGCTCCTCAGTAATTTTACACTGTGGCTACTATGTTACAGTAAAGCATTTTTTATATCCCGTCCGGTGAGCTTTTACACCTGTGTGTCTTTTCAGAAAGCTGCACTTTTCTATTGCCCGTCCCAGATAATATCATTTCTCAAAGGTCAGTCATAAATGTGCACCTCCTTTTCTCTGTTATCTGTAGTTGGTTCTGCTTGATTTCTGACAAGTTCGAGTGCCAGGATGGTCTTACAGGCTCATTGTGTGCTTGCAGCGATGCTCCTCTGCCTTTACTGAAAGGACAGTTGGTTGCTGAGCGAGTTCAGAAGAGACTTCTGTACAAACAAAAAAAACCAGCAGAGAAGCAGAGTCTGGCTTTAAAAAGCTGGTGGAGATATTATCACTGTGGTTATCTGCCTTAACTCTTTCTGTGCTGGTTCATTTGGAGGGGAAATGAAGAATCTGGCTCCATACTGCCAGGGTGCATCTACATGTACACTTTACTGCACAGTAGACTAATTAGCTCCACAGTAAAGTGTCACCATCTACACAGGCACCAGTATTAGGGTGCAGTAAACTAATTAACCCTGCCATAAGATAGTACTATCAGGGACAGTACTTTCTTGCAGTAGAGTAATTTACTGTGTTGAAAAGCACATGTAAATGCTAACTGTGGGCACAATTTGCACCTGGTCAGCCCAGCCAGCCAGGGGCCTGCACTGCCCTGGTTCAGACTGCTGCTGTCCTAGGTACATGTGTAGATGCTGGACCCAGGAGAAGTTTACTCAGGTTCAAACTGCTCCAGAGTATGTTGTGTTGCATTAATTGCATGTGTAAATGCACCCCTACACAGTTAATTAACATCTGTAAGCGACTAAGTAGCATTTTGCAGCAAACCTGATCAGTTTGTTCTAGTCCCGTTCCTTTTGCTGGGAATATAGGTCTTATTAAATCAAGTAATTAACAGTATGTATCAGCTAGTAGCAAACTAAACACCCTGGTTGGTGGGGGAGAGTCATCTCTTAGTATTGCTTTTCTGTTGTGTTGCCCTCCTCTCTCTCTCTCTCTCTCTGATAACTTGTGACTCCCAATCCTCCTTGACCAGACAGGATGATCTAGTAGACAAAGCACTGGGGTAGGAGGCAGGGGATCTGGATTCAATTCTCAGTTCCAGCACTGATTCATGTTGTTTCATTTACTGTACATTCATTTTCCTCATCTATTAAATGTATTTCCCTGGGTACGGCACTTCACGATCATTTGCCTAGATGTGCTATGTAAATGCTATCCATTATCCTGCCAGCAAAGTTTTGGAAGATCAGTTCCCTTGAGTGGAGTCTGGTGTCATTAAGGCATTGGTTAACAGGTAGCACAGAAGATGTTGTATTTCATAAACTATTATGACAGTATTTTGAGATGTGCGTAATGTTATGAGGGTTTGCAACACAGCTCTTTTTACAGAACATAAACTCATCCCCTGCCATGAAACCACTGGGAACTCATCCCTGTGTATGTGGGTGCACTCCGTGGTACATGGATCATTTCTCTATAGAACTTGGTATTGGCTCCCATCAAAAAGACACTGCTGGATTTAGTGGACTACTCAGAATGGACAAATCTAAGGACTTGAGCAGGACTTCTCTAAGAGACTATAATTATACTTCTACCACTTGACGGGCCTGGAAATCATTTTAGTAACCCGGTTTTCCCATTAAAGGGAAAAACCTCCTCACATCAGAATGGATGGGACAAGAGGTGAAAAGAAAAGATTCATTGATCCATTGCCAGGATCACTTCACATCATCGTAGCAACAGCACCAAGGACAGGCAAAAGAATACGCTGTGAAAGCTTCTTCCTCTCCCTTCCCTGCTTAGTGTTTGCACACAGGAAAGGCAGGACTGAATTACTGTCATTTTACAAAAGAAGCCAGCAATAACTGATGCTTGCTGGCTGCAGGCCATTTGAGATTTAATTCATTTTGAATACACTACTTCCTGAAGAGTTGTTGAAGTTAATAGCTTACAGTTTTCTTTTCTTTTTTTTTTCCAAATTTAGGGAAAAATCCATTGAAGTCTCAGCTTTAGAACTTTGTATTACTGGTTAATCAAATACAACTATTCCTCCCAAGAAAGAGTTCACCTGCTTCTTTAACTAGCAATAGTAACAGGCACCTTTGCTGGGCTAAGAGGGTGTCATCAACTACTGATACCTGGTTGCAGTTTTACCCGCTGGGTTAGCTCGTTAGTTACTGCTGATAAAGGCTGGT
>NW_005842030.1:802904-820400 GCF_000455745.1 Alligator sinensis | reverse complement strand
CTGCTGAATAAACCAGCTGGAAAATCATTCATCACTGTTACCCCTTCCCATCTAGCCATTCCCCAGCCACTTCCATTGCCCCAGCTTCCCTATCAACCTGCCATACTTTGCCTCTGCAGCCAGAATAGCCATATAACTCTCATTTAGTTTGTTCCTTTCCCAGATTCCCCTTCCCACCTGAGCTTGTTCTTTCCCCTCCCCATCCACAACTGTTCTGCATCTTCGATTCCAGCAGGGCTTTCTTTCCGGCTATCAATGTCCCAGCTTCCCTCCGGTGCCCAGGGCTTGAGTTTACAAGATCTTGTGGCCAGGGTCAATGATACGGGTGCCAAGGCCTTGTAAATCCCATGTATAAACCTTGTATAGATCTAAGTTTATTGAGGGAGACTTCTCATTCTATATATTTCTCTGTGTGATATAAAGACTGTGTTACAGCTACTTATTTTTTTAAATAATATTTTTTATATCAAACAGAGTAAGTCCTTGTTTTCTTTTCTGTTGCCAGAGATAATTGCTCCTTGCTAGTATGCAGTGATGCTGAGAAATCTGTTTAGAAGAAGCTCTCCCTCTCATACCTCACAGTTCAAAAGAGGAGAGCTATACAGCGCAGGTTCTTCAATAGTGGCAGTAGTACAACTGTTGCTCTTGGATTACAGTCTCCAGGTTAATTCTCTGCAAAGACCAATTGTTCAAGGTAGCAGTTTACTCGCACAGAAGGGATTCATGATAAAATCATAAAGGGATAACAAAAAGGAGGAGTTATGCCTTTGGCGCATTTAGCTTTGCAGCTTAGCACACGGTTATTCTGCAAACAGCCAATTTGTCCGGCCAGGATTGCCTTTGAAATATCCTTAGCTGAGCAATGCATTTGGGAATCTTTAGATGCAAGACAGCTTGCCAATAGTGCCTTAAGTTGCTGAGTGCCAGAAATCCCTACTGTAAATGAGTTTCACAGTAGCCTCCCTGTACGTGGAGTCTGTGACAGGTAGTGATGGGCATTTTGCTGTTTCTACAGCCTTCCTCAGTCTCACTTTGTTTTCTCTGTGCATGTGCAGTGGGTTTAGACATTTATATGCCAGTATCTAAAGCTTAGTGCAAATTTTAGGGGGTCAGGACTTTGGAAAATCAGGTCATTTGCCTAAGTATGAAACCCTGGCACCATTGATGGCAAAGGCAAAACTCTTACTAACTCAATGATGTCAAGCTTTCTAGTTTGCTGCTAAATACAGATTTTTGCGCATCACATTAAGGGCAGCAATTGGATCCTAAGTTTTTAATGTTCTGGTGTATTTTACATTCATTTTATGGTTCCTTATCGTTCTTAACTGTTCTTGAGTAGAAGCCATTTCACATTGTAGTCGGGACATTTGACCATATCTAAACCACAGGAGGCATATGTCAAGAAAGAAGCTTATAAACTGTAAAACTTATAAACCTCTTCTGTTCATTTTACTTGGTCTTTCATCTACACACATTTTTCCAGAGACAGATCAGTTGTTATATGGAACTCAAGCATTATGTAGCTTAAATAGAGTGTCTACATACACAGATCACATGAGAGTATAGAAAATTATCCTTATAAAGAAAACCCTGCTTATTTTACCTGTAGTTGTCAGAGGCTTTGCTTATTCAGTATTTTTTCAATTTCTTTTTTAACATTGCTTTACAATCAGCCTTTATATTTTATCTAGGTGTTGGAATAAAATGCAGCAGAAATGCTTGGTAAATGCATTTTTCAGACATTTCTATGGTGCTTTGATATATGGATATTTTAAAGAGCTAAATAGGTGCTCAATATATACATGATTATTTCACAGGAAGTGACATTCAACAGGAAATACTCCGTGAGCTGCAGAAAAACTGAGCAGAAAGCCCATGGCTGCCATGATTTTTCTCTATATCATTCTGTTTGTAGGAAAAATTGCATTAAACTATCTCTGGGGAATGCAATACACTCAAGATTGTGTCTTTGTAAATCTGTAATGAAGCATACAGCATAATTATTAATTTGTGGAAACCTGGGGTTAAAGTAACCTACTGGTAATATTACAAATGAAAATCAACTTTTTAAGGATTTTCAAGAAGCATAATGGGAGCTTGTATGTGTGGGGGTAAGTTTAAAAGACTGTAGGGAAGACAGCTTATATGGAGGGCAGATTGGGAAGTGGGTAAAAACTAGGGTAAAACAGAAGCCAGAGTTTCTCCCTAAAAAGTGATGCAATTGCTATAATAACTATGGAAGCGACTGAACAGCAAGCAATTCCCCATTTAAGCATTTTGGCCAATGCACACATGGACTGTTTTTTGAACCTGATGAATGAGAGTTTGGTAAGCAGGGTGCTTGCAGATCAGTGTACCTTAGTGTGCAAATAAATGTAAAAGAAAAAAAAGCTGTATGCAATAATGAATAGTCAAGTGTATAGAAAAGGTCAGGCAGGTAATCATAGAAATTAAAAATAGAAAGACCTACTTAGCCTATTCACCAGCCAGTGCAGTGAGTGAAATGCACTGTATTAAGCGCGCTTCTGATAGTGGAAGGTATTAGGGCTATTAGACTGTGGAATAGTCTGCCAAGTCAAGTCCTGGCAGCTATATTGATCCAGACACTTCAAATTATAATTGACAAAGCATTGGATTTCTAAACTATAGGCAATGATCATGCACAAGCCCTCAAAGATAGACAAGAAGACTAAGAGGTCTTTTCCTTCAGCAATGCAAATTGGAGTCCGTGGCCATGTCAGCCAGAAGGCATGTGATGCAATCAAAAGCCATTCGTTTTAAAAAAGGAGAAAAGGAAATATTTCTATAAAATATTTTGTTAACCTGTGGAACAAATGGCCACGTTATAATATTGAAGAAAATGGCTTTGTGAGGATTAGCAGTTGTAGGACATATGGCAAAAACTCGAGTTATTATTTGCTTCACTGCAGAAGCCGATCAGCAAGCGATGTGAGGAAGACGTTTCCCCTGATGGTACATTATTACGAAATGTTTTAAGCAAGGTTCTGAAATTGACCACTGGTGGAAAAAGAAGGGCAAACCAGATGGGCCATTGATTTATGCAGTCTTAGAGTGTGGGATTATTTGGGACTATCCTGTCCGTCTGTCTATCATTCAGTCTGTCAATCTATTGTTACTACCCTGTGATTCCTCCCCCTGCCCCCTAATGAATGGTCACTTCATGAATGGACTGGCCATCAAAACCCAAGATGGATTTATACAGCCGGCCCTGCTCAGTAGGAGGAGGCAATGCCTAATCTAAACGGGGATGTCCCAATAATCATATAAACTAAACAAATAGTCTCAGCAAAGTTAAGTCATAGAAAACTCCAAAGCCAAGTTTGCAACTTGACCCAAAATAGCAGCAGACATGGCCTCTTTGTTCAAGGGCACATTCATCCCATCTGACAGCGATTTCCTCCCCAAAGAGCCTACTGATAGATGGGGAGGATTCTAATGCTGTAACTATGATACCTCCTCTCTTGCTGTCCAGGCATCGACAGCTTGTACTTGTTTTCCTTGGACTGTACTTATTTAGGCAGATTATGTTCCTTCCAGAAAAAAGGATGTAAAATCATCGCTCCAAAAGTTCTCCTTGGCTGCAGCTTTCATTTCCAGCATATTCTTGGGCTGTTTCTATTTAAACTTCTAATCCCCTGATAGTGCAACACCTCTAAGCTACGGGCTTGGAAGGGAAATATTAAGATAGAGTGCCTGATGGGATCTTTCCAGTGTTTTGAAGCAAGTTGTTTGTAGAACCACAGACAGAAAGGGAGAGGGTGAAGCATCTGCATGGGATTGTCTGTCGTCAGGCAGTCTCTAGGGCTAGGGACAGACATTCACAAAGCCGAAGCCAGAATCGATGCAACTTTTTCAGGTTAGTCTAACCTGCCTAGACTGAACCACTTTGCAACAGGGCAAACATTCTCTCTGGACTGAGAAAATGCAAGTACATGCCTATAGTTTCTCAGGCCAGGAGCTGGAGGACACTAGCACATGCCCTCGGCTGCAGAAAAGCTGTGCTGGGGGGGCATGGTCAGTCTAGGATGAACTGTCCGGAGAGGGGTTTAATTCCCTCCTCTCTATCCCACCAGGCACATAGTAGCACCAGCATCTGGAGTGGACTAGAGCACTTCCAGCCCCACCACCCCCCGTGCCACCGTGCATCTGGAAGAATACGTCCCCTCCTGCTGGGAGGGGGCTGGGCCCAAGTGTAGACCGAGTCTCCCCATCGCTTGGTCTGCAGCCACCACTTGCTCTACGCTCGGGGCCAACCCCCTCCCAGCAGGAGGGGGCATAGTCCACCGGACACTGCCCCGAGCACAGACCAAGCAGCAGCTGTAGCCGGGACGGGCAGACCTGGCTGCAGTACCCTGGGGGCAGAGCGAGGAACCCCACTCCCTGTCCCCCCAGAGGCCCTGCAGGTGGTGTCTGGCCCTGCTATCACCCAGCCGCTGGAGTGGCAAGGAGGGAGCGACTGTGATGGGCAGCCCCTTTCCCTGTCTCCCCAAGTGTGAGCACCTTTCTGGCTGGGGCCGTGCTCCAGAGCCAGCAAAGCTGCTGCAGAGTGTGGTGGCACTGGGGGGCCTGGGAGGGCTCTGGCCCACTCTGGATGCTGGTGCTGCCATGTGCAGCCCACCACAGTGCTGCCAGCCCGCAGGATAGCACTCCCGCAAGGAAGCGGCTCATACTCCTCGGATTTATGACAGGGGATGCTGCCCCCAACAAGAGCTGTCCCCCTCCTGCTGCAGCGGTGGGGTGGGGGCATGGCCAGATGCTGACCCACAGGGCCCCTTGGGGTGGTCAGGGACAGCAGTTATTCCTCCTCCCTCCAGCGTCCAGTGGAGGGGACAGGATGGGGCCTTATCTGCATCAGGGAGTGAGCACAGTGGCAATGGTGGGCAGACCTGGATGCCAGTGGGGGAAGAGGAGAGACTAACTCTCTTCACTGCCCCCCTCTGCCTCATGGGCCATGGTATCCCACAGCTGCCACAGCGAGGGGGGAGTGCCTGGCAGACCCGGCTCAGGTCCCTGCCGGTGGGATAGAGAGGAGGAGTTAAACCTCTCCCTGACCAGACCCCCACCCCTGCCTGTTCCTGCTCCAGCTGGGGAGCAGAGGGGCAGCCAGTCTGATGGGTTTTGAGCAGAGAACCCCCAGAGAGCATGCTGGGATGCTGGCGGACTCTGGCTTAAGTTAAACCAGGAAGGCATCTTGGACAAACATTGCATAAACCAGTTTGACCCAAATCAGTTAAGTCTGATACTACATTCAACCAGGTTTTTTCTCAAATCAGTTTCAGCCATTTTGAAGCTGGTTTATATACACTGAACATCTCTTCTGTTACAGATTTAAACTAGTTTCTGATCACTTAAACCGGTTTATGTGTAATGTCTGTCTCTAGCCTTAATCACAGGTCCTCAGTTGTGGTGTGTGTCTGATAAGGGTGCCAGCCTGACACTGCTGCCAGGAGAAACTGCCCCACCATGCCTCTGTTTCCAGGAGACACCATGTAGGGCTGGATCAGGAAGTGCCTGCAGTAGGATGGGGTACCCCACTGCAGATTGGCCTGACAGGAGGCTGTTGCTGCGGGCCTGCTTAAGAGTGCAGACTGGCAGTGCCGCTACTGCGGACAGGATACAATAAGTGCCCCCTGGGCTTCGTCCATCAAGACAAAGGGGGCAAGGGCAGCACATCTCCCCTGAGCAAGAAAAACTAAGTGAGAACCACTGCTCTAAACAGGGTTCAAATTACACTTTGACTCTTGGTGGGGGTCTGCAAAAACAATTGGGGTGCCCATCACAATGTCCTAATAGAATCAGAGACCCCGCCTCCAGGTTATGATTTTCAAATCTTACAGGGGGGCTCTCATCTTTTATGGGGGAGCTTCCCCCCACCTCCCCGTAATTCGAAATCCTGGCTCTAGACACTTCGGGCCAGATTATATTCTGTTTTTTATGTGCCGAGGTGGATTTTAGGTTCTTTCCTGTGATTCTATTCCATCCTTCCCAAGTACCTCAAAAGGTAGGTGGATCACCATCTTCCTCACTGCTTTTTTGTGATTATCCTAAGGGGAGGATGATGGCCTGTTAAAAAAGTAGATGCATTAACGGGTTTCCAGGACTTGAACAGGGTAGAATAAAATTGCACTTAGGAACCCAATATGTGGAACGGAAACTGGCACTTACTCTATTATTGCCATTCAGTTTTCCTCTAGAAGACACCTAGTGATCTCCTACATTGCCCTTCTGCCTTGCCACGTCTTCTTTGTTGTAGTCATGATGGACCTTTGTATACACCACTAAATTGGCCTTTAAAGAAACTTAAATCCCCTTTTGCACCACTTCAATGGCGTTGCTGTTTGCACACACAGTGGCGTATTCCGCTTTAAATGACTTTGCTACGTAGGAAGAAAAAACACCTCCGCCAATGGTGATGCATAGGGGGAGCACGGGGTGCATGTGCACCCCCTGAGAGCACCAGTGCACCCCCAGACTAGCCGAGCTCACTGCTTAGGTGATGGGCGGGGTGGGGGGCTGTGGGAGTGCCGGTGCCCCCCCTGCAAGCGCCAGCTGATTGCTGCAATTGCTGCAGCCACTCCCGGAAGTGGCTGCAGCCATCAGCCTGCGCTTGCTCCCAAAAGCAGCCACAGCCACTACTGGAAGCGGCTGCAGCGATTGCAGGATCATCCACGGTGGACCACCCCCCTCCACACCGGTCACCAGGATTGGCCACAGGGGACACCCCCACCGGTTGGTAGGATCGGCTGTGGGGCGATTTTCTCCACCAGTCGGCAAGACTGGTCGCAGGGGGGACATGTGCTCCCTCTGACTAAGGCAGCAACAGTCACCCATGACCTCCGCGGTGCTCTATTTTGCTACCTAACAAAGTGCAACAGTGCATGGGACACTGGAAGCTGACGTGCTCGGGGCTTGGTGGGCCCTGCGCAGCTCAGGGGCTGTGGGACCCAGCGGCAGCCCATGCAGGCAGGCTCCACTGAAGAAAAAAAAAGCGTCAAGTCTGATCTTTTTTTTTTTCTCCTGGAGCCTGCCTGCCTACCTAAGCTGTGCAGTGGGCCCAGTGCTTCCCTCTGCAGCTGCGGCGGGGGGTGGTGCTTTCCTCCATGGCTGTGGCACCCCCCAGGACTACCTGGGTGGGTGACAGCAGGCAGGTGCCACCTGGGGGGCCCCCGTGCAGCTCAGGGACCGCTCACCCTGCCAACAGCTTGCCCCCCTACCGCCAAAGAGGTAGGTAAGGATCAGGCCCCCACCCTTTTGTACATGCCACAGGGGTTTAGTTCAGTTTATTTCTTCCTAAATTTAAACATTTTTTTTAAAAAACCCACCATTTCAATTTAGGGAGAACTAAACCAAATTAAACCCCTGTGGCATGTACAAGCAGTCCCTAGTAGCAGCTGCCAATAAAACAGAACAAAAACTGCATCTCTCCCCTTTCTTAGCACCATTGCTTGGCCAACAACATATTCTCCAGACTTGGAATAAATACAGTATGTCTGTACCCCTGTTGGACTAGTTTACAAGACTTATCAAGCCCTTTGATGACCATTGGCTGAGCTTTTGTTTTGGACCATGTCATTCATTAGTTTCCCTCTCTGATACATGGTACAGTGCAGTTTTATGTTAGTTTTCACTTTTTGACAGGTCTGGCTTCATTGACTTGTTCAAAAGCAATGAGTGTAAATGAGCCTGGCAACATTTCTAACTTTACTAACCTAGTCAAAAATGGGGGGAAATGCTTGACAAAATCCAATATTAATGAAAAAAAATACTAATGATATTGTCCACACCAGTTAAACAGCTATGCAGTTGCCTGTGCCCCTGCCCCCTGTCCTTCCCCCACATTGCCTGGGCAAGTAAGTAAAGTTCAACAAGCCTCATGTCAACCTTTTCATTAACAGACTTAGTGAAAGCAATTTCTACAAAATCTAAACTTTGTTTCTGAAACAGGGAGAAAAATGTGCCTTTAAGAAGATTTACATGTAATCATTTGCAGTGACCTTCAGACTTTATATGGGGTGTTCTGGATCAGAGAGAGCATTAGTGTCAGATGGAGACAGGCCATTTCATGGGCAGCTCATCATCCTTCCTACTGATTACATTATTCTTTTACGAGTTGGGCTTGAGCAAAGCCAAGCAAGCTTTTGTAATGCTGATCCATAATTAGGCCTGTGCTTCCCTTAAAATCTTAGAGGATATGGATGATTTGCATAAAAATTTCACACACAAGAAGAAATAACACAAATGTTACAAAGATTTACATTGCATATAATAACTATATAAGAAATGTTCTTCCTTCCTTCCTTCCTTCCATATATTTTTCCTTTATATATCTAGGTTGACCTTTATTCATTTGTTTATTTATTGCTTTGGAGAGAGATACAAGCAGACTCTCTTGCATTTGGAAATGAGATTAATTACTCGTGCTTTAGTGTAACACCAAAGTCACATTTGTTTGGTCTGATTTTCAGAAAATTGTATAGCTAATTTGCATATGCTTTTTTTCCACTCTTGTTCCCACAAATGACCAACAGGGATGGGTAGGTGGGCTGTGGGTATAGGTGTAGGGATGTGTGTGTTCAGCTCATGCAGTTTCTCATTTAATTTTCTGAAACTTGGGCTATTATTCCTAGGGGTGGCAGAATCCGTCTTAAGCAATGTTGTACTACCCCAGGGCACGAAAGGAATTACATTCCTTCCTTTCTCCTCAGCTCCATTCAAGGGACAGTCATTTTCTGCTGGCTCATATCCCTGCACTGATTTACTTGGTCCAGACTTTTTCTTGGGGCAGGAGGAGAGAAGAGCATGGTCTCTGTTTCTTGCTCCTCTCATCCCTGTTTCAGGAAGGGAGGAACCTCTGCACCATTACCTTGATAGGCCCACAAACCTCTGCAAGGGTAGAGGAATGCTACTTCCCATTCTGTGCTTGCAGAAAACTGCTCCCTGTATCAAAAGCAAAGCCTCCCTGACAACTGCATTTCTGTCTGACAGCCAGATAGCATCTACCCTGGTGCCATCCCAGAAGAGCCTGCTCTCCAGCAGCCTATTTGTGAAGTGTGGTTGATGAGCTATAGACAGAAGGGAGTAGGTGTCCTTCCCATGTCCCTTCACTGGGTTCTTGACCTGGCTGGCCAGCCCCAGTGCTCTCATCATGAGCTTTTGGTACCTAAGCTCCTCTCTACACTCCTCATCGCTTCCCTGTCAGCCCAAAGGAACCCACAAGGATAGGCTGGGTTCAGTGAAGGTGAGCAGGGAGAAACTGGGATTCCTGCCCAAAATGTTCATCCATCCTAACTTATTGCATCCATGGGAAAGGCATTTTCACCATGACTATGCCCTACTGGCAGGCAGTGGTGTAAAGCAACAATTGCCAACCTTTTTGGGGAGGCAAGCCAGAATGACCCAGCTCAGGTCTAAGGTGGGCAGGCACTAGGATCTGGCCGCTGCTTTTCCCTGCTGCCTGACTGTGGCATGGGCAATCGGCTGCAGCAGCATGTGGCAGGTAAAGCCCCCTCCCCACCAGAACGCAGCCGAACTCCCCTGGGTCTGTGGGCCAGATGCAGTGGCTCAACAAGCCGGATCCTGCCCAGGGCTTGTAGGTTGCTAACCTCTGGTGTAAAGCAAATGTCCATTTTCAGAGAGTGAAATGTGCTTTCAGAGAGTGAAATGTGAAATCAGGGCTGCAAAAAATGACGATGTAAGTCACCCATCCCCCTGGTGACATCTGTCCCCTGTGACTCTGTCCTTAGCAGCAGTTCAAATGAGTGCAGTTCTCTCACCCTGCCCTCATATGGGCCTGTTTCTAATATGACAGGTTTTTTTAGGGGGGTGCCACCACTCTCTTACATTTTCAAGGCCCACTAGTTATTTCTGAGTTTTGAAGCCGTCGTAACTGCCCGGATTTTTCTTGTTAAGCGGATATGCGTTTGTTCCTTTTATTTTTTCCTTTTTCCCTCCTCTCTCTACAGCCATACATCAAACCCACAAAATTGAATCAAATAAAATAAAAAAAAAGCTCAGGTGAAACCCCAGGAAATATAAATGACTAAGAATAGTTTTCAAAGGCTGCTTTTTTAAAAAAAAAAAAAATTTAATCAATTCCTAGCACATGATATATACTTCCTGTTGAACTAACAATGTTGTGACCACCTATTGTTAAAGAACAGCAATAAATTTCAATAACAACTTCTTATTTCTATGATTCACTGCCACGTTTTGCCAGAAAGCTAGCTCGACTTGCTTTTTCCAGAGGTGTTTTATGCTATCCATATGAAAGGCACGATATGCTGTGAGTCCTCAGGAGAATTCGCGGTGGGGGGAGGATGGGGTTTCACTCCCTACCTGACTCCAAGGCAGCCAGACTTGTGTCAGCTAAAAAAGTTGGTCTAATAAAAGATATCTGATTCACCCAAAGAACCTTGTCTGCCTGTGTTCTTAGACCAACACGGCTACAACCTAAACCCCAGCTAAAAAAGCAGCATTTTAACGTGCACTAAGCAAGGGCCCGTTTCAGGTAGCCTGTTCCCCCTCGCCTTAAAAATCTACGTGCCAGACTTGCATAGCTGTTTCTCCCACCCCCCTCTTTAAATCAGCAGGGATTATAATGCCCTGAAATACAAGTGGAGCAAGTTACTGCATTTTATATTCTGCAAAGCACTTTTAAGCAGGCAAGGTAGCTGCCCCACACCTTTTCCCACCTTACCATGTCACAACCCATGTCAAAGGCCGTGGTTTGAGATGCCCTGATGCCAGCTCTGCTGATACTTCTGTGTCACCGTTCATCTTAACTATGCACACGTTAAAGATCTCACCCTTAATGTATTACTTCACGCTTGTGGGTTTGAGTCCATTTGAAATGGTGTGTGCAAAATGGACTGATTCTTCCTCTTTTTTGCCAGTTATAGGTACAAACACATTTCTGTTGTATACGCAGGTCATGGATTTCTTCAGCTTCAAGACTAGATATAGTTTTAATAGAAATCAAAAAGATTTAGTTTGGATGGCAGGCAGGATGGCTCCAAATCATTGTGCAAGGAGGACAGAAAAAAGATGCATATGTTTTAGCTCCTTTTTTTTTTTTTTGGTTTGACAGGGTAATGAACTCAGCCAGCACGTTATGGAGTATGCTTTTTTTTCTAAAATTTATCCAGCCTGGCTTTGAATCCAGAATGACTGTGAGGCCTCTTTTAAAGGCAAGGCTTTGGGGATAGTGTAATTTTGATTATGATGGTGCTTGGCATTGCCACTATAATTAAGGCTCCACTGGCAGAGTTGTTATCAACTTCAGTTTTTTATGGCTGTATAATAAGCTGAGCAATTTAGCTGCTGTGACCTGATGCAGACGTTCTGAACTGGTATCTGCGGTAGTTCCTGCTTCTAATTAATAGCAACATGACTTTTTTTCCTGTTTCCTGATATTACGTTATTGTATTTTGCTATTCGAAATGGTATTTTCAGATATGAGAAATAGACTCTGAGTCTGATCCAGCCGAATGAAGAGGCAAGAGAAACAGATTGAAGGGCTATTTTTGACACTGCCACTGACTTGCTGTGTTACTTGGGACAGGCTACTGTCTGCTTTTCAGGTCCCCTGAGCATAAGGAGTGCTCCATCATGCTGAGGCTGAAATTCTCAGTGTATTGGCAAGCACCTTGCAGTCTGCAGCTGAAAGTCGCTAGTGGATGGTGCCATAGAAATCTGATGCTAACAATTCATTTATTGTAGACAATATCCTTCTAAATATTTTGGCCAATGTTACATTAACTCTACTGAAATACCTGCCTTAAGGCATTTGCAATGGGAAAAAATCAGTGTTCATCAGCACCTGATATCTAACCAGTTTGGGACAAATTTAACTTTTATGATGATCCCAAGAGAGGCATTTTACTGCCCTTAATTGCTGGGCATCTCGTTGTGTGCCCTAAATTACTGACTTCCTAATAACTGTTCTTGATGGTAGACTTTCTAAGGGTCCATTCCTGTGAGGTGTTCAATGCCTTTGAAGAGATGCAATGACTTTTGCAAGATTAAACCAAAGTGTATAGTATGAACTGAAGCTTTCCTTATTATTTTTCGGAACTTTTTCCTGAAATATTATGGACCAGTGTGGTACTTCCCTGTTTTTTCCCTCCAGCTTTTAAGTAGCTGAGTGTATTTTACAGGTTTATTTTAAGTAGGGAAATAGAACCTTTTTGGTAAACCATTTCCAAAATTTGTGATTCTTCAATACATTTCTAAATCTTCTAGAGGTTTCAACATATCTTTCCCTGTTACTGGGGGGTTTGGGTTTTTTTCCCCAAAAATGGTTTAAGCTGAAATACTGGCATATTGGTACAATGAGAAGTTTATGTTTAGCTTTCCCTTAACCAGTGAAAGTAGCATATCATTCATACAGAGCTGTGCAACTTTTTATTATTTGTGCTCCAGGTCCAAAGAACATTTGGACTATTCCTTGTAAAAAAGGATACATGGGATGGATACAAAATGATGCCAAGGGACCCATCGTTGGAATTGGTTTTGTTTTTCTTTTCATTAGTTTCCAAATTACAAGGGTGTGCATAATGAATGGGTGATCTGGTCCTTCTGTTTTATATTTTTTTGAAAGAGAAATACCACATGTTGTCAACGGATTTGGCCTATTTGCTCAGGTTCCATAGCAACCCACTGTTACTGTGAATTCATTTTGTACTAATCAATTAGAAAATTTTCCTCTAGAAGCCAGGACGAAAGCAGATGAGCCAAATCCTACTTGCCTGACTCAGGCACATAGTCCCCCTGGCTTCAGTGAGATTACCTGCATGAGTAAAGTAAAGGATTTAGCTTGGTGTCTTGGACCCACTGCTGGCTTTAGATTTGTTAGATGCTGACATTTATTTTTGGCATTTTGTACAATCAACAAGAAGCAGATAATGCTCTTAAAGAATTGTTTATGTGAGGCTATCAGCTACATTTGATTTGTACACCGGAGACAGTTGATACATTTAACATGAAGGTGTTATTGTGCCTATGTATGTTTTACATGTGAATTGGAAGCCATACAGCTATGAGCAAAACTGACTGATGTCCCTCTTTAAACAATAGCTTGTGGAATCCCCTCTTGTATCCACATAAATCCTGTTTGCATAAGGAGGTGGGGGGATTTTCCAGGATACACAGCAGTATGTGTCTATGCCCTGGAAATGACTGCATATGCGAATAGCATTGTTAGTATGCATGAGCTTACTGAAATCTTCCATATAAAAGGTCAGATCATGCACTCCTTGAAGCCCAAGAGAACTTAAACGTGTATTCGATAAGGGTGTAGGTGATTAAAATCTAGTGCGGACTATAGAGTAAGTTTTCCTTAGCTTTTCTTTTCCCCTTGCCATTATTTCAGTATTGGAGAAGGGTCACACTAGGAAAAATCTAGGGAAATGTAGTATCAAAAACTATTGTAAAATAGTATAAACCGTCTGACACAAACCGACAGAAGCATTGATATTTTGCACGTGGGACCGTTGTAACTTCACATTGTCATACTCCTGCCATGTGCACTGCCTGACTTGAGCAAAGCACCAAGAGTATGAGGTGTATTAGGATAGCCCAAGTTTTACCATTCCCATATATTTGTTAAATTTAGTCATCTTATTTCTCTCCCTTTTAATAAAGGTTTCATAAAGAATCTGGGGTTGAAAATATTATGGGCTTGTATGTTAGCTGGTCTTGGGGTTTGTGTGGCTGGAAAGTATTATCTTCTGTCAACTGGAATAGGGCCATTATGAGAGCCCAGGATAGTGAGCTGGATGGACCTGTGGTCTGACCCAGGGTGACATTTCTTGTGTCATTATGGGCCTGGAGAGCTAAATTCTGAGAGAGATTTAGGAACTAGGCTTCCTGGAGACATAGATAAAGCATCTTCCAGTTTATTAAGCATCACATTAGGATTCAGGGTTTCACAGCAGAAATACTAGAAATGTATAGAATTCATATTAGAGTTGAACAATTTTGTGGCAAATTAGGACCATTATAGTTTATATTGGTCACCCCTGCCGCTCTAGAAGCACAACTTGTGCTGAAGGTGAATTATTATAGGGCCTCTGAGCCACAGATAAGCCATTCTGATTCCATTGATTAGAGGCCTGTGGATTAGCTAGTTCACTGCTGGGCCTGATTTGGATCGCCGCTAAACCAGAATTAATCAAGGATAACCTGAAAAGGTCAATGGAATTACACCACTATGCCTGACCTCCGCCAGAGGCCAGTTTGGGGAAGGACAAAGAAGAAAACCCATTCCCCTCCCTGGCCTGATCTTTTTAAGGGGGTGTGCTCCTCTGAGTGTGATGGCCACAACTAGAATTTGCCTTTCTGTAGATGGGGTAGAAAAGGGCTAGAAAATGCTTATCTGTTTGTATGAGGCCTGCATGTCCCCCCCACTGTGTGTTTCATAGCTTCATAGATGTTAGTGTGGGAAGGGACCTCAGCAGATCATCGTGTCCAACCCCCTGCCTAGACAGGAAAGAGGACAGATGACCCCAGCCAAATGCCTATCCAGCCTCTCTTAAAGACCCCCAAGGTAGGGGAGAGCACCACCTCCCTGGGAAGCCCATGTTCCTCTCATTGCCTCAAAAAGTCAGGGATATGTGGGGTTAACTACATCCATAGGCTATCATTCCCATTTCACAGACTGTGAGATTGAAGTATGGTCAGGCTAAGTGAGGAGCTTAAGGTCACAAAGGAAAGCTGTTGCAGAGCAGTGCTCTGTTCCCAAGTCTTGGGCTAGTGCTCTAACCACTAGACACTGCTTCCCCCTCTCCTACTTCCCCCACCAAAACATTGCACATGCATAAGCCCACGTTCTTGCTGGCTAAAGAATAAATACCCCATCTTTCCCTCCAGCTGCCTTACTACCTACACAGTTATTGCAGAGGGAGATCTACAGCTTTCTGGCTCCCCTAGCAGGAAGGGTGTGTGGCTGTGAGTCCATAGACTGCATTCCAGAGATTTCGAGTTAACCATGTCTCGGAGCTGGGAGGAGGGATCTACACACAGATCAATCCAACCAAGAGCTTAATAAAATACATAGGGTTCATGGCTTCAGGCGCAGACAGCACCGAATGCAATCAAAACACTGTTGGTACATAGGAGTTTAGGCTTCTTAGCCAAGACTGACTACTTCTCAGGGGAGCCACAATTACTCGCAGCACCTCCGAGAACAGCAGCTTCAGGTTTCATTCCTCTGCATTCTCTAGTACCTTTGCTTTGCAGTCAACTGCGATCAGACCTTCGCGGAAAAACAATGCAGTCAAATGCTGTAGGACCCTTCTACGAGGTACAGGATCTGCATATACCCGGGAGGCAACTTCCAGAGGCAGGCACCCCGTGTCCATCATGACAAGGTCCAGTGACCAAGACTAAGGTGGGAGGAAACCAAGGGGGCAAAAGAGACCTTTTAGGTTTCTAAACCTTCTCATGCTCAATTGTTTTGGGGTTGTGTGCTCTTTCTACCGTGTTAACTTTGTGTCTAGTAGGAAATACTGTGCAACTATGCTGTTGTAGCATTGTAGTGTTGTTGCAGCCACGATGGTCCAGGGAATACACAAGCAGCAAGATTTGTGAGGCAAAGCAATGCCTTTTATTGGTCCGGCTTTAGTTGGGATGGATGTTAGACAAGCTTTCAGGCACAAAATGCCCTTCCTCGGATTGGAGAAGGAAGCAAGTATAGTCTGAAGAAGGGCATTGAGTGCCCAAAAGCTTCTGTTAACATTTACCCCAACTATAAAGTTGGTCCAATAACAGATTTTACCTTGCCTCACAAATCTTGCTTCTCATCTATGCTGTAGCATATAATTTTGTTGTGTTCAAATAGAGGTTCTTTACAACAAAAACTTTTACTAAGCTAGACAGTTTCCTTCTGGTGATTTTTCAGCTCTGAGTAATTTTGATGGATTTCCAAATGATAACTTTTTGGAAAATGTGAACGATTAATCATTGACTCTCCCAGGAAATGTTTCAAGGGAAAAAAAACACATTCAAATGCACTGTCCTGTATTTTAATGTATTATATGTCTGTGCTTATATTCCCCTTGTTTTTAAGTGATGTACTGCACATATTCTGACTGGAGACTTACCTGTGTGAGTAGCTTTCTTTTAGCTACTTGGGGGTTTAGGTTTGCCAGTGTTTTTCCAAAGTCTGCTTGATATCAGGCCCTGATCCTGCAGATCCTTTGCACCGTGTTTTTTAGAGCTGGGACCTGAATACTTTCTATGCTCCAGATCCCATTTCCTTTGAAGTCAGCAGGAGTACACTGTATAAATATTGTCTAAGAATCCAATTTAGTACATCGCTTCTGACTGCATCAGTGAAACTGCACTGCCTGGATTGACTTTTTGTGCCTGCCCTGTGACTAGTTAGCTCCATTTGCTCCCTGACAGGCACTAATGCAACATTAGTGGATCTCTCTGTACCCTTTACTCATACAAGTAACAGCTTTACTTTGAGTAAGGGCCTTTTGCTTTATAACCAGCACAGAGGACAAATTGAATGCAACCTCCAAACCAGTTTCAGATACTTTGGTAAGAAAGCATAGGAGCAAATAAATATTTCTTTTAAAATAAGCTTCGGTTTGAAGCGTAACCTTTTTTTGCTTCACGGTGCCCATTTCAGTATATCAGCATAGGCACCGTCAGAAGCCACAGGGCTTCCAAGACACGAACTGCACTATGCGAATATTTGAGTCTATGCATGTCTCTTAAGTCTAGCAAGACATGCCTATGCAGCGTATCTCTTCCCGCACAGTGCTAATCACACAGGCACGTTAATAAATATGTGCAATACGTCCTGTTTGGAAAGCCCCCTCCCCTTTGTGCATGCTTTCTGTTGACTTTCCTTGTGTCCCTTATAAATTTTTATTTTTTCTGTCTGTGTTTTGTGTTTGTGGTTCACAGGTCCTCCCTTGCATTGTTCATCCGCTTCATCAACCCCTATTGAGCAGTCCCCTTCCCCTCCCCCTTCCCCACCGGCCAATGAGAGCCAGAGAAGGTTGCTAGGCAATGGTGTGGCCCAGCCAACCCAGGACTCTGACTCTGAGGAAGAGTTTGTCCCTAATTCATTCTTAGTTAAAAGTGGCTCTGGAAACCTCTGTGTCCCTGCCAATGGTGAGTTATTCTCTCTACCTACTTTACTGCTTGCTTGTCTTACAAGATGTGTGTGGGCCTGTACAATGAAGGTTTGCTTTGTCTTTCGGGCTTGAATATTAATGCACCCTTTATTGGATGACTCCTGCTTGCAATTTACTGCTAATATCTGGAAAACGATGTTGCATTGAACCTCGCTGTGTTTCCTGCGGATTGCATCCCCTTGTCTGTCTGCTAAATGAACCGTTCGTGCTTGGGTTCGAACAAGCCACCCAACGAGACGGCACCTGAGCCCAGCTCCGAAACTTTTGCTTGTGCAGCAGCGGTGCTGAAATGTCACCCGCCGCCCAGGAGAGTTTTGTTTGCTGG
>NW_005842030.1:772020-802782 GCF_000455745.1 Alligator sinensis | reverse complement strand
CTGCTGCTGTTGCATTGCCAGGGACCGGGTGAAAATCATGCTTTACGAAATGTCTCTTTGGGTTGAATGCGAACAGGCCAGGTGGATGTATAGGCCAGGTGGATGTATCCTGGATGACGTCACGCCTGTCAGCAGCATTTTGTTGAGCCTGATTTTATTGTTTCAGATCGGTGTAGATGTAAAAGTGTCTCAGTGGCTACATTGCAACAATGCTGATGGAAAAAAAGTAGCTCCTAAAACCTCAGCCTGTGGGTTTTTAGACTAAAGACAAGTCGTGGCAGTTATGTCCACATGTTCCCTTCACATACACAGGCCACAAATAATTATGGACCCAAATTTCTCCAGGTCCCCTTGAGAAACATCCTCCAGATATATTTAGGGCAAGAGCACAATGCTTCTAGCTTCCCCTACCTCAGTGGGAGTTGAGGGTACTCACTACCTCCCTGCTTTGAGGATCATCCCTACATAGAGAACACTGCCTAAACAGGGGCAAGGGAAATAAAAGTTTTGTTTTACAACTCTGATTCCTCTAGACAATGAGGCATAACTAGGAAGACAAGGCTCATTGACAAGGACGTGTTAAATTCATCAAGGACGGTGTAACCTGACATAGTGCAGATACCAGCAATGAAATAACAGGGGCCACTCAACCCACGGCCATCCAGCCTGAGTGATAATTGCACACAGGTCTGATTTATGAGCAAGGTAAAGCCTTTCATAGATATCTTTAAAAAAAAAAGGAAAGGTGAAAGAGGTTTAGAGCAGCTGGCAACAACTTAGCCCCATTTATGTTAAGTTGATAGGAAGGTTTCCTTGTAGGTTATTTAAAGTAGGGGGAGAAGAGTTTGACATTTTTAAGGTATCCAGGTTGAAGCCATATTGCTCTAGAGGCAAAAGGAATCAGGACTCATGGTAGAGGTGATATCTTTTCTTAGACGCCTAGATTTTTGCAACAAATGATTAAACCAACTAGATTTTTGCAATTAAAGAATTTTTTTTTGCAAAAATCTAGTTGGTCTAATAAAAGGTATCACCTCTGCAACAAGTCCTGATTCCTTTTGACAGTATTTAATTTATTCCACCCCTCTTCAGTTCCCCCTCCCTTTTTTTTTTTCTTTTTATTGCATTTGTTATGGTGAAAACAAACTTTCCTTCAGGGCTTTTGGAAGGAGAAGGTTATCTGCTCTGAATTGTCATCATAAGGAAAGCAGGGGGAAATACAATGTTGGATTCATTCAGGAACACGCATAAAATTCATTTCCCCTCTCTCTCCCCCCACTCCAGCCCACTGGCACAGTTAAGTTTGCAACCATGTGGGTGACCCTTTGGTGTTTGCTGTTGGACACCTCTTTATCTCCTCTGTATGTATTCAAAAGGAAATAATGACTGGAGAGAAAGCCAAACTAACACTTGTGGTAATTAAGATCATAATATAGGGGGTTTTTTTCTCTGCTCATTTACGCGCGCACACACACACACACACACACACAGCCCCCAGGTAAAATGCCTGGGAGAGAGAGAGACAGAAAGACACAGAGAGATTAAAGCCCTTAATCTCTTCTTTTACTAATTAACTGAACAACAGAAAAAGCATTGTTCAGAGTCTGCAGTGGGTTGATGACATTATTATATTATTGATGTGCTGGTGGTGAGTTAGTGAGACTTTAGGTTCTTTGGCTTTCTACTTATTTATCCTACTCCTCTTCTGGCTGCTTTCTGCAGTGGTTTGTAGACACTTTACAGTCCCCGGGGCCTTCTTTGTGTGTAAAATTCTGCAGGTTGGTAATAAATATGTCCCAGTGTGTCTGGGGTCTCATTTGCTTGGTGACTCTAGTTGTTCAATAATGAGAGGTGCAGGTAAATCCAGCACATTTGTGACCTGCTAGGATGTCACCGTCACTCGGCTATCAGCAAAAAACAAAGGTGACCTTTGAAAGCCACTCTGATTTATTATCCATCCTATCAGTCCATAAGCCGGGACTTCTCATGAATAAGAAGCACAGAGCATCCAGACCCATCATGTCTAAAAAAACCTAAGACTCTTCTGACCTCTGTAAATGGATTTAATTGCCTTAGTTCCATAAAGTTCTGTTTCTATGAGGCTTAGGCAGCTTAGACTTTAAATGACAAAGGCAGCTCTTTATGTCCCCTAAACAGGGAAAATTAGTAAAAGCTTATTTGGGTTAGAACGAAGTTTAATACAGTTAGAGCACTCATTCGCTGAGCATAGTAGCTGTCTCAACAGCGGGACTGCCTGAGAATGCCTTGTGAAGGATTTGTGTTGCACTTTTTAATTGATCCCTGCTAGGTTTTCTTTCCACAGCTGTGTAAACTCTGTCTGAGAGGAGTCCATCCAAAGTAAGTAACACCCAGGGAGCTGCACCGCTGTTACAAATCCCCATGTAAATCGCAAATACAATGCACATGCAACTTAAGAAATATGCTACTTTTTGAAGATACACTAGACTGGTTTTTTGCTTTCTGTTCCATTCATTCCAAACACTAGTGCTCTAGGAAAACGGTCTGCTAATATTTTAAACAAGTACTGCGAAATTAAGGAAGGTAAGGACAGGCACCAATGTTTTCTTTCTTTTGCATTTCACTTTGCGTTTCTTAATGGCATTTTCAAGATAAAAATCATACGAATTTGATAAAAATGTGTGCAGCTAGATACCAAAAATAAAAAGATTTTTCGCTATCAAATGGACTTTTCCATTTGATCTATTGCTCCAGATTTGCAAAAGTGGCCAGTGAACTTGGATGCCTCAAGTGTCAGGTACTGAACGTGCAACATCGTAAAAGGACTTAAGATTTAGGAGTTGCCATTACTCCTCCTTTTTCAGAAAATCAGGGCCTTCTAAAATCCATAAAATTAGGTACCCAGTGTTGATAGTTTTCCCAGGTTTGTTT
Source organism: Alligator sinensis (assembly GCF_000455745.1). Taxonomy (NCBI): domain Eukaryota; kingdom Metazoa; phylum Chordata; order Crocodylia; family Alligatoridae; genus Alligator; species Alligator sinensis. The sequence continues at coordinate 799,872 of NW_005842030.1, read as the reverse complement.
TTTTTACTCATGTCTCAGTGAATAAAAACCATGCAGTCATGCTGTCTAGCAAGTAGCAAAGACAGGCAGGAGAAGTGATAACTAGAAATCAGTCTAAGTTGCTTATATGAACCATTGGTGATGTCCTCACAATCTTTAATTACTGTCACAGCTTCCCTGTGGAGCAGGGAAGTGCTGTTTATCTCCCCGGAGAGCTGAGAAGCAGGGAGATAAAGCATCAGATTTTCAAAGATAATCAGGTACCTAACTCCAACCCATGATCTACACCTGAAAGACTTCCTATACTCCCTTGCTGCTGGACCATCTTTAAATATGTGGACCGTTGTTAAGTATGTTTAAGTTTTCTTTTTTGCCATCCTGTGTCAGGCATTTGAACTAGACAATAGGAAGGTTAGATGAGGATGCAAAGGTAAAAAAGCATCTTTAAAATCAGCCTTATCTATTCAGTAACTTAGTCGAAGACCCACAGCTTTTAAAAGCACCGGTTTTTTGGCACTCAGAAGACACAGAACTGAGCATGCACAACATTAGAAGATGCTAAAGAAAAGCAGGCCCATATCAGTGTTTAAAGATGGGCATCCCAAATTCAACTCTGGTACTCAATGTACCCCCATGGATATGTCTGTGAACCTGAAGAAAGCCCCTACAGAAGTCACAGGTCTCGGGACAGGTATAAGTGTCCGTCTTTTGGTGGAAACTACAGGCTTGGGGTGATAGAGTCCCTTTTGAAAACCTGTGCCCAAGTGTGGTTGACTTCTTCCCATTTATTAAGTCTCTCGCACATACTGTTCCCAGGATTGCTTCTCTTTAGCCCCTTTTTCTGCACTAGTCCTGTTCCCTTGTTGCCAACGAGGACGTTTCTTCACAAACGATTTAGTAGAGATCTCGTTTAGGTTGTTCGGTGCAAATTTACTTCAGTCCAAAGTGAAGCTGAGAGTCACCGTGGCACTCAGTTATTATTATTATGCCTTGAATGCCAGCACGTGCACTCACCATCGATAAAGCATAGGCAGTGCAAGCATGAGTTTGCAGCCATAGACGTCAATGAAACTACACACAAGTGTACACTCACATAAGTCTTCTCCAGTGGGAGGCTGAGGAGCTGGTGCAGCTCCCATGGGACTCTTTCCGTGGAGAATGAGCGCTCCATTGAGGGCTGGATCAAGAAGCCGTCTCCCCTTAGAGTCAGTGGCAGAGGAGTTCTCCTGCAGAGGGCTATGGCCTTGCAAGGAGCTGCATGTGCATATCTGCAGTTCCTATAAATTGCTCTCAAACATGGTTTTACTGTGGATCGATTTGCTCCCCATTCCCTTTCTTCTCTTTGTGCCAGGTAGTTGACAGCGACAAGTCCCCAGCACCCACCCTTTGGTTTCTTTGAACGGAGAGAATGAAGAAAGGAATAGTTTCTCATGCAACCACAAGGTTTCCTCTGCCCCGCACTTTGAATTACTCGCTCTTTCTGGGCCTGGGGAAGCATCGTAGGAGGAGTTCACATTGTCTCTCCATAAGAGTAGGTTTCTCTGAAGTGTTTCTCACTGAGGTGGTAACGACCGGAAAACTTGTTTTCAGTCCCTAACTTACTTCCCCACACTTACTTTCTCTCTTTCTCTCTCTCTTGTCCCCTCCCTTAGAAGTAGACTTGCACCTACTTAACTGCTGCTACATCCACCTCTCCCCCCGCCACAACACACTCCAGAATTTACCCAGGATCTCTCACACGTGCAAGCTAAACAGGACAGGCTGGTAATACAGTTTGGTTTTTCTCATACCTTCAGCTGGTTAAATTGGAAATGTCAGTGGAGCAATGCCATTTTACACCAGCTGAGCAATAGCATTAGAGGTAGAGAAGGGTTACCAGTAGTAGTAGAGAAAGTTCTTTGGGTAAATCCGATATCTTTTATTAGACCAACTCAAATAGTTGGAAAAAAATCTTCTTAGCAAGCTTTTGGGTATAAATACCCGTCGTCAGGGTAATCAGATAGTAGTAGTCGGAAATACATGTTCTCTGCTCCAAGTTGCTCACAATTTCAGATATGCCTAGGATTATAGTCCTCATTATTTCTATTTGTGTAGATCAGCAGCGTGTTTGCTGCTGTACATATCTCTAAAATGCATATAGTTTCTGTCACAGAATTTACAGTTGTGATTCAAAGCCCATTGAAGTCAGTTAGTAGACTTATATTAACTAGTGAGCTTTGAATCGGGTCCTGTGACTACCCTTGCACACACACCCATGTGCGCGACTAGTCCCGGAGGAGTTAAATGTTCACACGTTCAAGCACGGGCTTAGACGTTTGCAGGATCAGAGCCTAAAAGAGAGAGACAGAAAAATCAGAATGTGCAAGAGGGCTGAAAAATGGAATAATTAAAGCCCTTTGAAAGATAATGGTGCTTTGTGAGGACAAAGGGGGGAACTTTCAGGGATTTGAAAGGGGACCGCAGCAGAACCTTTGATGACTTTGATATTATGGCATTAATAAATGATGTTTTTCTCATCTAATTATTAATAATGAATACAGATTATATTAAATTTTCTTTTATGTATGACTTGATGCTTTTTCACAAGGCCCAGGAAAGCCCCTTTGCCTCCTCACAGTGAGTGAACAGGAAGGATGTTCTGCTGCTAAATACACTAAGTACGAACATGATCATTAGCCATTGCATCCCCTAGTATCTTTACATCAGGGGATCATGGTGCCTGTTGGAAATGTATATTAAACCAATCTCTCAGCATCTATGTGAAATCAGCACTGCTTGTGCTTTTAGAGTATGGGAAACTGAGGAACAGGACGTCTTAAGCCAAAATTTTCTTCAAGTATGAGGTCAGAGTAGGTCCAAAAAAATTACAAAAATCTGAATTTGAAATAACTTCTGGTTTCTTGATTTTTATTTTTTTTTTATAATTTTTATCAAATATTTTCTGGCAACTTCCCATTTATCCTATCACGCTTTTGTAATGGGCAATAATATTTTGAAACGATGTTATCACCTTATTCACATAGCAGAATTTCCACCTCCCCCAAAAAGAAATTCATAATCTAAATGGTTATTTTATAAATGTGTTTTAAAAAAATCAGTAAAAAGGTATTTTAAACTGAACAAAGATAAAGGATAAAGATAAAACAGGGTTTGTTTGGGGTTTTTTGCAACGAAGCGATGTAAAAAGGAGGTATTTTTGACAGGAAAGAATTGTCATGCAATATATTTTGATCTGTTCGAAGGCCCCTGGCGCATAGTCATTGAAAGGCACCTCGGATCTGACCTCCAGTCCCAACAATAATGCCTCCTGCCTCCTGCCACTCTACACATGCATAGCAGGTGGTGCAATTTTGGGATTAGGTAACATATCCCAATCACACCCTTTTACTTGCCCGTGCCAGGTTAGCCTTGAAACATGATCCCAGGCTCTGCCTGTGCCCCCAAGTTGAAAGCCATGTGCCCTCAGTCCAGCATGACCAGGGCAATCCTCATCGAATTTTCAGCCACGGATCCAGGACTGCACTGGAAAACCAGGCTGGAGCCAGCAATCAGGTGTTTGTCAACACCAGCCCTGGGACAGCCCTGGACAGGCCACACATTTAGTTTAAGGCACCATAGAAACAGCATTATATGTGAACATTTTTATGATTGGTTTGCCATTTTATAGCACCTTTAATCGGGTGCGTGTAGGGCTCCCTTGCCATCTATGCTGCGATTAACACATAAATTGCAGCATAAGTGTAATGCATAGAGGGGGCCCTAAGTTCCTACTTGAGCCCCTCAAGTATTGTGTATCTGGCCTGAATCCCTTTGGACTAGATTTCTGAGCTTCTGAACATCTGCATCTCTTACTGTGTCCACTGAAATCACCCAAATTAGTAGATTTGTTTAGCTGCAGAGCCAGCAAGTGTCTTGCTACACGACCACTTGCCTCGACCATCAAGACCCTCCTTCTTCCTGCCAAGAGAAGAGCTTTTCTAATCACCATTGGTGGGGTGGATCAGATCATGCGTTATTCCCCTCCAGTCCTGCTGGAAAATGGAGCTGTCGTCAGGTGCTGTTCCTCCAATTCCACTCTTACTGTTAGTATGAGAGGTTAGACATAGGGCAGCTGTGAGCTAGAAAGCTTTCACGGGATACTTATACTTTAGGTAGCCACTTGCCTTGGTCTTACTGAAGGCTGGCTTGTGTTTTAGGTTTGTGTAATGAGATTATTTGTTTAAACTGGCAATTGCTTGGCTTAAGTATGAACCAGAGGTAAGCAAGTCATACACTGTGGGATCGCATCCATCACTGAAGTCAGTGTGAGGCTTTCAATTAACTTCAACAGGATTTGGATCAAGCTCTTACTGCACTAAAGCTCAAATTGGACCCAACTGAGGTCAGTCTGGCTTTAGCAAGACCAAGTTTGGCCCTGAATGCCAAATGCACAGAAGGTGGTTTCCCTATAGATAATAAACGTCACTCACCACGCGCAAGAGAGCAAAGTTATGATTGGGACATTCAGCAGAAAAGAACAGCCTAGGGAGTCACTTTTCCAGACCGGCAAGAAACCACACTGAAACAGTTAAAGCAGTTTTATAGCACTGTAGTGGCGATAAAACCGTATCTGCGTGCATGCAAATTTTCATAGGAGTGGGCTCCCTCTTTAATGCAAGCCACATTGAAAAGTGTGCACAAAGGAACCCCACTCCGAGGAAAGACAACTGGAACAAATGATATGCATTCAGACTTGTTAAACTGAATTGGCAGAAGAAATAGTCCTAGTAACCTGAGCATTACAGCAGCACTGGTATAGTTAAGGTTATGTCAGCTTTTCCATTTGAAACCCCTGCTTTCAGAGGTGTATATCTGCAGTAAAAATTCACTGCAGGCTGAAACTTGACAAGCTGTGCAGGGTCTCATCTCAGGAGAAAAAAAATTATTTTTACAAAATTGGAAAAGGAAAAGAAAAAAAAGCTATTTGGCTTTAAGGTACAAGAGCACAAACAAAAATAGCAGGGCTTGGTCTTTGATGCCTGTGTTCAAAACTGGCTTTGTGTCTTTAAGTGTGTAACATGCAAATGCGTGATGAAGTCTTTGCTCCAGAGAAGGAATTAATCTCTGCACTATTAAAGAAAATGAAGCATTTATTTATTGCCCATTTGATGCTTATTGACCGCAGAGCCTGAAGTGTTTTGATCTGTGTCGGGTCGCACTCATAAAAAGAGCGTAGGGAGATTAGCAGAGAACGAAGCTCCCAGTAGATAAGATCCCACTGGGCAGGTCTAGAAGGGCGACGAAAAGGAGGAAGTGGTTGGAGTAGAGCGGGGATGTGAAAGCTGCATCTGACGGCCACCGACTGCCTAAGTGTTCTTGGTCTAGGCACTTAACCTTTCCCTATCTCATCTGCAGCATGATGATGCAGCAAAGCAGGTGCAGTTCTGGGCTCAGTCCTGTTTGCATACCAGCTTCCTGCCTGTGTAGCATGGTTAGCCTAACTGGCGTTGCCCCTGATTCATATCAGTATAAATGAGAAAAGAACCAAGATCCTATGTTACCTTGCTCCCAGTCTTGAGGTAATCAGCGGGTAAATTAATGTTTGGTAAATGCTTTGAGTTTCTTGGTTGAAAGGCATTATGGAAGTACCAGGTAAAACTGATTTATTTGACCTCATTCTGAGCCCAAGGAGGCAGAGGTCAGAGAGCTTCCTGAAGGCGCTGTGGGTTGTATGCACCTTACTGAGTCGTGACGATTATTAATATAGCTCTTCCAGACCCGCAGGGGAGAACGAGCATTTAGAATTGCAAAATGTTTGAAAATACTGTTTGGAGTTTGATGATGGCTCACTCCTGGCTGAATCATGTTTTCATGCTGCAGTTGAGCTCCCAGTTGGGAACGAATTCCGGTTTGGAAAGCTTCTTCCATTAGTGGTTTTCAAATCGCATGTCTCCATTTTAAGTGATGGCCCGGGGGCTCTGAACTGTATTTGTCAACTCTGATTTGCTAGCCACCGTGGGCCACTGATTAATTTGCAAGGAGCAAAGATCCAGGTAATTCTTTTCCTTTAAAGTACCTGTTCCCTAGAACTTGAGCATTCAATAATGTGCCAGCCTCCGGAGATATCTCTTCCCCTCCTTTTTACATTTTCTGTGCTTTGCATTATCATTTGCCAGGTAAATTGTGACACACTATTAATCTCAACCCAGAGCAGTGTGTGACCCTCTTGAGCTAAAAAAATCCCCGAATAAAACCACAATATCCTTAGGTGGAAACGCTGGGGCTGTATGTGGAGGGGGGCCAGGGCAGGCAACATCTTTGAGGCTGCACTTCATTGATCAAGGGGCTCCTGCCATTGCAAAGTAAGTGTTGTAATATGGACAGAAGAGATTGATGCTCCTGGTTAGCAGATGTGAACCACACTGTACCGTTTAAAGCCACTCACCAGGCATACCCAAGTGCTGCCACCATAGTGGTTTTATTCAAGAAACAAGGGAACACTCCCTCGTGTATCTAACAGCAGGACGAAGTCCTTAGGACCCATGGATAGCAGTAAAGCTGATGTGACAGACAGTTATGGCATAGAAGGAGCCTTTGATCTAGGAAGGATTTATACGAAAGACTGTCACACTTCCTTAAGAGTCAATTGGGTTAAGCCTTTGAGGACAGCAAGCCTAAGTCTGCATGCCCTACATAGGCATTCATTTTGCTGGCAGTTTGGAAAATGGCCAGCCTCGAAGGGTTAACAGTTTTGTTTGCTTGCTTTTCATTCCCATCTTTGGGTATTTACACAAAAGAGCCAAGTGTATCTGGGGTATCTGGTCTTGCCTCTTAGGTCAGTGATTATCATCAACTTAAAGTCCATGCATACAGGGTCCCCGTCTCCTAATGCTTCAAGCCTGGGAATGAGAGTCCGGGGACTCAGGAACCAGTCCAGTTTACTTTGTGATCTTGGGCAAGATACTTGACGGGTCTGGGCCTGGCTTCCCCACAACCACAGTGGGAATAACAACAGCTACACTCCCCCACTTTGTAAAGCACCTTGAGACCCTCAGATAATAAGATATGAGGAGAGACTGATGGGGCTAGGCACGTTCAGCTTGTGGAAAAGGCACTTAAGAGAGGACATGATAGCAGTCTTCAAATACTTGAGGGGCTGCCATAAAAAGAGGGAAAGCTCCTTTTCTCTCTTGCTGCAGAAAGGAGGACATGGACCAAGGGTTTGAAGTTGCAGCACAGTAAATTTAGATTGAATACCTGAAAAAACATTTTCACTGTGAGAACAGTAAATCAGTGGAATAGATGCCTAGGGAAGCTGTGCACTCTCCATCACTCAAGGTGTTCAAGAAGAGGTTGGACAGCCACTAGTCAGGGATGATATAGCCATAGCTATGCCTGGTTTCTACCATGGGTGTTTCCCATGCTTCTGGGCTTTGCTGGTTGCTGCTCCCACCCCGACCGTCTTCCCTTTTTCCTGTTATATGTATCAGGGTGTTTCTAAGCCTTCCCAGAGGCATTGGGGGTTGGCTACAGCCAAGGCTGGGTACTTCAACTGGTTCAGCTGGGGATTCTCCTGCTAGGAGCAAAGCCAGAGGTTTCTGGCTAGAGGGTCTTGTCTCTCTACTTTGGGTCAGGTTGATGGCCACATTTGGGGTCAGGAAGGAATTTTACTCCTTGGTCAGATTGGTGCAGACTAGGGGGGTTGCCTTCCTTTGTAGCTGGGTGTGTGACCCTTTACCTGGGACCTCTGGAGCATATATTGACATCGTTTTATAGAAGCAGGACATTGGGTGTCGTGTTTTCCCTGCTTTACTTGTGGCAGGTTAGGGTGTTAGGTCAGTGTTGTATCAGGGCTGCGGGTAGAGTTTAAATTATGCTTATATAGGAGAGTTTAGATAGGGATGATCCTGTCTCAGGCAGGGGGTTGACTTAGATGACCTCTGGAGGTCGCTTCCATCCCTACTTCCCTATGATAAAAATGCAAAGTATTATTATTATGCAGGCACAATATTCTGATGGCAAGTCCAAAGCATAGCTCCTGGAGCCTTCTTGCCAACTTTAAAAAATGTATTCATTTTTGTGTAAATTAGAGGTGCCCTAAGGTTCCTGAGGTATTGTTAACGAAGCCCCCAGCATTACAAAGTTTGGGCTCCCTTGTTGTAATGTATCCATGAGGTCCTTTGTGGGAAGATTTCATGGGAGATCTTTTCTCTTCCCATTTTACAATTAAACCTACTAAAGAGCAAAGACGTGGAACACAAAAGAACCTGTTTAAATCATACGAGCGTGTGACAGAGATGGATGAAAGCCAGGCATTTAATACAATACATTCCCGTTTATAAAATGTCAGCTCGTGTAGACATCCCAAGGTACCAGAAACTTTGAAAGGCCTTATACAGCAACTCCCTTTGAGGCAGCATTGAAAAACAGGGAACTATCTTACTTTGAGCATTTAAGCCTGATTCTGCCACCTTTACTCCTGTTTAATAGGGTCTCAGCAAGCAGTCTCACAACTAAGACTCTGCTCAGCCTAAGAAGACAAAATTGAGCTTTTGGCAGTTGCCTCCTATACAGTACATCCTCGCTTATCCGAATGGCAAGCCAGTCTCCACCATGATGATTTGACACTATCACACATCCTGATAGTTACCAACAGCGAACAAACTGGCAGGAAGATGCAAGAGGAAGGTAGTAGCAGTGCAAGAGAAACTACATTTTATTATTCAGCTGAAGTCTGGGACCTCAGATAGCATCAGAAGGGATGGTATGAAGGTGAAAGAAAAGAAATGGCTGCACTTCTCATGGACCATGTTACACTTTCACTTATCTAAACGGACTCAGGTGGTCAAGCAGCTTTTTGGCACATGCTTTGCAAAGGGGGTTGGATAGTCAATGATATACTGTAGTTTCTAGTCAGTGCCTGGGAACTGAGTTGTAGGGCCTGTTAGACATGGCAATCAAATAGGCAAAAGGCTGTGAACCTTGTAACCTGCTTCTCTTAACCACCTTTCTGCAAGGGGCTAGCTGGGCCTGTAACTACAGACAGGTAATACCTGTATTTTCTAAATGTCCTGTAACTTCTGGCCTGGATCTGTGCTTTTTCTTATTATTCCACAGCCCTGCAGACACAGAATCCATTCTTGCCTCTACTATGGAGCCCTTATTTAGCCTTTGGGCAAATCATATTATCTCACGGTGCTTCATTTCCCCTGTCTTTTAAAGGGACATAGTATACAGGCAAGAACCTGTCTCTCAGGGGTTTACAGGTGTAGTAAAACAATGTTAGAAAGCCTTTTGGAGTCATCAGAAATAGAGGTGCTGCATATATGAACATGCACTTTTCTATGCACATAATTCTTATTGCTGTTGATGGGTGTTGTGTGTGGGCACAGGCAATGAGATGAAGCTTTGTATCATCATAGGTATAATTCCCAATCATTCAGCCATGGCAGCCCTGGAATTGGACTTGGGATCCTCCTACACAAGCAGAGAATTGAGCTTTGTAACCTGGTTCAAAGAAAGTTGAGGTGGCAACACATGCCTCATTAGCACAACAGCAATGGTAGTGGGCTTGGAATCCAATAAATAAAGCAACGCGCAAAGCCTTGGCGTGCTTCATAAGCAACACACACAACTGGAAAATCAATGCTTTTGAAACATGAGGTGGCAATGGGAAAAACACAGCGCCGAAGTGGTGTGATCAGATGATTTAGTTATAGCTATAAATCTAGCTGAGGTGTCGCAGCGGCTTGATGGGACTCAGAGAATTTCATAAGACTCTCGGCATACAGCCTTTTGCATTAATCATGTCTGGGGGCGATACGTGCATGGGGGAGGAGCATCAGTGACTTTCTAGAAAGGCTTGTGTCAGCCAATATTGGGAGTGGTAAAACAGGAGCTTAGAGATGGTTATAACCTGATGGCCAAAGTTTTCATTATACAAATACCTACTTTTTTCTAGATATTTATATGCAAAAATGTCTCCCTGGACTGAAAATAGAGAGATTACCTTGGTTTCAAATTCATCTGACCCTTTTTTATAGCCCAGGCTTTATGGGGGAGTTGCACATCACACTGCCCAATCCAAAATTGTTTCCCATACAGTAGTTTTTGAAATTGTTTTTAAGCCTGGCTTTAATAATAGGACTGCTATCACCTCCTTTGGAGGCCTGTACCACAGTCTAGTACAGCTCACCCCTTCTTGATAATCAGTCAGAAATGTTGAGATTATTCCTGTGTGCATTATTTTAAACAACTCCTTGCCCTTCAAAATGTAAAGGAAGTCCAGGATATGAAGGTATCACGGATATCCCTGGACTAGCACTACCAATATATTACTTTATCCGAACTATGCACATTCACCTCCCGATATCCTTCCTTATTAGCACCCCCTGATCATTTCTGCTGCTCTTGTTTTAATTATACCTTTCCTGCACATTGCTAATACTGCAGATCAGTGCAGGTTGATACTGTTTCAGATGTGCTGTGAACATCTAGGACCCCCCGGCACATGTTACACTTAAGACGTGATTAATCAGTTAATTGTGTCGTAAGTAATAACATGGCCACAGATCAATGCAGTTAATGGCAAAATAAAATAAGGACTAAGCCATAAAGTTATTAGGCATATTTTGTGTAATAACTTTGTGGCTGGTTACCATCACACCTTCAATTGCATGTGTGGCTAGGCATCAGCTGATTGGGGCTCCCAAACTTGAGTGTGTTCCTGAGCCTGGGCTCCCCCTGCACGAGCGGCATGGCATGACTGGGACCCGATACCCGATCCTGCAGTTGCACGTCCTGCCATGCATGTGTGGCATAGCATGATTGTTGGGATTGTGCATCAGATCCCATCATGCCTTTAAGCAAATATCTGCCAGGGGCCCTAGAGAGCACAAGATCAAGTAAATGCTAAAGAGGTTCAGCCACAATGTGGAATTCACTTTATATTTACTTATATAAAAAAAAAGGCAGACCTATGATCAATACTGAGAGGTGGTAAGTGAGAGAATGCATAGCAGACCTTAGAGATACAGCTGAATGTAGACTGAATTAAAGGCATCCATAACACTTCTGATACGCAAATGAAACTTGAAACGAGATGTTAACTCAAAGGGTAATAGCTTCCAGCCAGAATCTGCTGTAGGCTACCAGACCACCCATCCCTCCCTCATCAGTAAGGTCAAAACAAATACAGGATTTGACACTTAGGCAGTTATTTGCATGGGCAAGATTGACAAGATTCTGTTGAATCACTAGCAGGTATTTCCAAAAATCTGTTGATTGTCACAATTTTTAATAATAGAAATAATTATGTCGTTCCTGTCCTTGTAGGATCTCAAAGCAATTAGTGAACCAAGCCTCATGGCACCCCTGTGAGTCAAATAAGTATAATTATCCCCATTTTACAAAGAAGAAAATGAGGCAGAGGTCAGATAAATGACTACCCTGAGGTCACACAGGCATTATGTGACAGCATGAGGAATAGAATTTACCTCTCCCTACTCCCAGTCTCTTGTTCCAGCCACTAGACCATGTTCTTTCCAAAAACCATCACAGGCACATTCAGGATGCTTGAATAATATTGATTTCAGTATAAATAGGAAGCCTCAATGCTTTTAATAAAATGAGTCCAGGTCCTGCTTTTGTACCTGACTTCACTAGTTGATGATGGCTCAGTAGGAGAAACACATGGTTTCTTGTGTTTACACCTACAGATCTCATAGGAACACCTTGAAAGTTAAGCACCCAGGTATGGGATTTGCATACACTAATGCCCAGCTGTGCATGCAAATGCAGGTGTTGCAAGTATGGGTGCAGATTTTGCAAGGCAACTGAAGTGACTGTCTTTGAAAATGTGCTTCTGTTTTCTGAGCTTATGCAGGTTTGACCATTTGAAAACTTTTATTTTCATTTTTGTCTTTAGGATTTCAGTTTGTACAGCCAAAAAATTGACATTCTTTTTTTCAGACAAAATTCTCACTGACTTCATAGTCTCAAAATACCATACATCACACCATTGACCTCCAAAGGACTTTCACCGCATTAAGGAATGAGTTGCAATTGAGAATTGTCCTGACCACTATAGGCTGTATATTAAACTTAGTTTTCAACCTTGAAGCATTTTCATCAGTCCACGGTCAAACTTCCTCTGATCTACCCTGAGATAAAACATCAGCAATTATCCCCAGACATTAACCCATCACAGAAAACTGAATAAGCTCTTTAATTTATATAGTTCTCTAAACATTGCCAAGGTATTAATTCATGTTGACTTCACTATCTGTGTTGGAAACCAGTTCCTATATTCACTCTGCTTGTCACAAAAATGGACCCTCCTCAATTTATTTTTACCTCTTCATTTGAGTCTCTGTTACCTAATGAATCCAGTGATCTCGTATAGGTCGTACCTCTCTTGTAGCTATTTTGTCCCCACCTTTTTTGACTGTAGCATTGATCTAAAGGTTTTGGAGGTGGCCCGAAAAGCTTTATTCATATTTTTCCAACTGTTTTAGGTTGTTGGGAGTTAGCCCTTTTAAGTGTGCAAATGTATAGCCTCTACTATTAGTAAGTAGGTTATGGATGATCCTGAATGAACAGCAGGCTTGCATGCTTCTTTGATTAGTAAATTGTTATTATCCAGAGGCAATTGTTTTATATAAAGCCGTACGGTAAGAATTTAGTCACAAGGTTTTCAGCACAGTAGCTGTAATGAGTGTATTTCTGATAAACTGGGGACGTGAAAAAAGAGAAAGGATCTTTAAAGACTGGCATAAGTGACTTGCATGTCCAAAAGATAATCCTCAAACACACCTGTGCAGTAGAAACACAACACATGGATTAGTGATGTACTTAATCTGTCACTATGGCATTCCCTCGCTGAACTGCCTGAGTGGTTTCTGCTACCCCGGCTCAAGTTCCACTGCAGCTTTATCAGTGTCCACATGAGTTCCAGTGGATTTCGATACCGAACAATGCATGTTTGTTCATTCATTTCAACTGTGATCTCGAAGGTGGAATTTTAATGGAGCGAAAAATGAGGGGAGGAAAGGAAAGACAAAATAATAACCCGGGCACTGAAACTCAACGCCCAGTACCGTTGCTCAAGCTTTGCATTCACATCTGCTACTCTTTACAGAAGCAACTCAACCCCCTTCCCCCATCTCAATATAGGAGAACTCTTCCCGTGGTATTATTCTATCAAGAGCACAGAGCTTAGAAGGAGTCTTACTATTTATTCCTGAGGTTTTAATCCAGCCAGCTAGCCTCTGTGCTTAGTGAACCACAGCTGGCATCATGTTTTCAGACGCCCTCTGCTTTGCGCCCTAAAACTCGCAAAGTTCTAAACCCCGAGTCCGGGCTCTGTCATTTCGGGGAAAGGCCTCTCGATTCAAAATTCTCCTGATAAAAGGCAGGAAAATAAGAGAGAAGCAAAAAAGATGAGAATCTGCAATTTGATTTCTGCTGCTGCTGACCATTTGCAGAAAATAACCCACGCCAACAAAATACAGCGGGTCGCAGAAGCCGACTTCTGGCCAACATGAGCATTAAACCTCCCCGTGCAAAGAGCGGCAGAGGAAAGAAGGGGGTGGAAGAGGAGCAGAGACCCAAGCACACGGAAACATGTTTTGTTTTAAATATATTTGAGTTCCCCGACTGGCCTGGTGCACTTCCTGTGGCACTGAAGCACCGTCAATTGAAAAGGCTCAAGTTGGAAACCGAAGTGTTGAATTCCAGGCTGGACGGAGCGGCAGGGGCTGCCAGGATGGTTTATGCAGCTTCCTGGAGGGAAGCCAAAGGAGCTGACCGCCCTGAGTGCTGGAACCAATGCCAGGCAGCCAAAGAAAAACATTGCTTTGACTAAGAAGGCAACTGTTTGTTTGTTCTTCCAGCTAGGAAAAACCGAGCGGCTCTTAGCACTGGCGCTGACGGAAGAGGTTAAAACCGAAGGCAAGGAAATCAGGTTATCGAGGAAAGGGAGCAAAGGTTGGGTGGGGAGGGGGCACAAGTTTGCACTTGGTTCCGCTTCTCCCCCTGCCCTTGTCTTCTGTGGCAGTCGGAGCCTGGTCCTTAATGGTACATTTTCCCTTCTGCAAAAATACAGCAGTTTTCTGATTTCCATGAACTGCTTCAAGAAAGGAGCAATTACCATTATTACTAATGTCTACAGAGGCCCACACTCTGTGGGGACTCCCGGGTGTCACCATGGTAATAGCACGCATTGGAACGTTATTCTTTTTGTGCAGTCCACAAGCGCTGCTAATATAGCGGAGAAAAATGCTTTCCTGGGGGACTCCGCTCTTGAGTGAAACAGCCATTGAGCGCTTGGGATTTCAGGCTTAGTCCCATTGACTTCGGGGGGTATTTTCAGATGAGGCAGAAATGCAGGACCAGGTAATCTGCAAACCTGGCTAATATGCAGGCTGTCTTTCTTCCTAATGCTTTGATAGCCTGGTAGATTCTGGTTTAGGATGAACGCTTTCTCCCAACCTCTTCTCTCTTGCTCTGTAGTGTGTTACATTCGCGTGGGCTCCTAGTAGGTTTTGCCATGTGTTCAGTCCAGCACCAGACCTAGGGGGACCTGAGGTTTTGGATAACTCCTTGCCTGATGTTGCCATTTCCTGCATGGCGTTTGACTCGGTCTCTTTTGTTACTTATTTTGGAAACTTTAATACCTTTTGAATTCTAATAGGTGCCCTGTTTGCAAGCAGGAGGGCCCTGGCATTGAGCTCGCAATATCCTGCCAGGGGAATTGTTGGCTGCCTGTACAGTGTCAGGTTTAAGGATCCCTGGAGTCCAGCTGGCAGGACACAGGGATATGAGCGGAGCCAAAGATCCGGCTACAAATGACTATCTTCCTCTCATTTTTTACTGCCCTCATCCCCATGTAATGTCCTTCTTGTCCTTGCATTGGTTGCTTAGCCCATGCAGCTGACACAGCTGTTTTTATAGCATGTTAAATGTTTCTGATCAGCAGTAATTAAGATGAATAATCTCTGATGAAAGATCTTATGAGTGATATTAGTAGCCATTTCTTCTGCTCCTGTCAGGCTCCCACTCTTGAGACAGTGTTTTAAAGCGCCTGCTCCTGGAATTCAGTGATTAGCTCAGACGTTCAGCTGCCATTCAAAACATAGCAAGCTTCTCGTCCATCCCGATTATCGGGGAGAAAAGACTTAAAAATGTGACTTGAGTGGAAAAAAAAAGAACTATGTGTTTATGATTTGTTCACGATAAGCCAGATGGCATGATATGGGGACTCTGCTTCATGTCTTAATGTCATTGTTAATACTGAAAGATGGGTGAAGGAGACCCCCGCTTTGGTTCTTACCAGGATTTGTGCTGCTTGTTGGCCATGGAAAAGGGTTTTAATTGCTCCCAGGAGGTTGTGTGGGAGGAGGTGGTCCTGCAGATAGGAAGCTATCTCTGGGGAGGCTGTAAATCCCCAGACATAAGGGGCATCACCAAGGAGGAAGCTGCCCATCATATCCACTGCCACTCAGTGGTTATCCAGGAGGATCTTCCTCCTTCCTTTTTCTTCTCAGGGCTTCCCGAATCTATGTCCTTCTTTACCCACTTAGTCTCCTTGAAAGAAGGCCCCTGCTCATGCTAGAAGGACATCTAGTTCACCCCCCTGCATAGCTTACGTGACACTTGCAGACTCCCAGTTAGAAACTGGAGTTGTTAAACACTTCCACAGAGCGTCCCTTTTCTCCACATCCAGAAGGAGTTAACTGAACCATGCAAGGCCCTCAGGTCCATGTAATGCCCCTTAAAGGGTTAAATGGTAACACAGAACCACAAAGGTCCATCGTGTCTAGTCCCTTTGCACTAGGATAAGCTCTACCCAATAGGTGAAGGGCCCTGCAGTCATAGAGAGTACCTGGGCTTCCTTCTATGCAAGCTGTTATCAACCGGGGGCACACGTACCCCTCCTGGGGTACTTTGAAAGGTCCCAGGGAGTATGCGGGGGTGGGCAGGGATGGAGTGCCACCACCCCACAATGCTGCTTCACAGGAGGGCTGGGGTGGGAGGAGAGCAGGGTTGCACAGATGCCATGCTGCCACCTCTCCGCTGCCAGCCATTCCCCTGCTCTGTGTGTGGCCACTTCCCACCCCCCCCGGCTCTGTGTCAGGCTGCTCGCCACCCCACCCCCAGGGGTGCACTTATTAAAAAGGGGGCCGCCAGGGGCATACTTATTAAAAGAAGTTGAAAACTGCATTTGGCAGGACTAGGATTTGGCCCGGTACATTTGCACAAAGTATAGCCCGAGCTTAGCCACCTGTCAGAGAATGAGATAGCACCCCAAGCCAGATGCGCACTGCTTTCGAATTGCTGTGCCGGGCATTTAGGGGGGAGGTGGGATGACAGGCTAACATTAGCCTTGCTAATATCTTGAACAAATGTTTTTCTGATTAATTAAAATAAATTGGCATAACAAGAAACACAGTGTGGGTTCTTAAAAGTGCAGAGCTGTTTTCTAATGTGGCTTCCCGTTAGAGCAAGTCCCTTAATTATCTCTGTTTGTGCTCGAAAGCAAATTTGGTGTGTGTGTGAGGTTTTTTTTCTCTTAGAAATGAGCATTGCCTTGTTCCCTTTGCTGCTTAAAAATCAGGAGGGTGGGTGAAGGAGGAGTAGTTGTGAATGATGGAGTCTGTTTCCTCCTAGAAAAACACACTGCACCTCCTGGCACCCCCTTGGAGTGATGATGGGCATGTTTATAGGGGAAAAAATGTCTCCCATGTTTCATGATGGTGCCAACCTCCTGAACGTCCTGATTTTATTTTTTAAATCCAGCCAAGCCCAAACAGTTTCGTGGCAGGCACACTGAGAGACCAGCAGTAATGGGAGCAGAAGGACCCACCTACTTCTCTCTCAATGTAAAGTGTAAAACTGATGAAAAGACGTGGCGAAAATTGTGAGCCATAAAACAATCCTGTCCCTGATGGAGTGAGTGAGAAAGGTGATATTGTTATAGAACCTGTTATTGGCAGTTCTCTCAGCTCAAAAGAATGAGATTTTTATACGAATGTATAATTTGCAGCACCAGATTCCAGATTGTGATGAAAGCTCACATTCATTTTGTTAGTTGCTTCTTAAACTGTGGCTTGTTTAGCAACATGCGTGCTTCATGCCCACCTACTGTGCAGCGAGGGTAGTATGCTCGCAGGGTTTCAGCCCGCTCTCGTAATAAAGAGGTAGAAGGCAGGGTAGATATAAGGTGCAAATCCACCCTGCCTTCTACTTGACTCTACTTGACTAGCATGGCTACCAATGTCTATCTGTTAAGAAAGATGTCCCATGCTGGCAGAGTGTATGATGCCATCAGATGGTATAAGCTAAGTAGTGTTGGACTGGGTCAGTTCTTCAAAGGGCGACCTTCCAAGAACACGTGTTGCTGGCCTGTCAGTAAGCAATCTTTTTGCTCATTAGCTTGCACTGAACCAACGCCCCAGTATCAATTGCTGTCTTTCAGTGGGGCATGCAATCAAAATCTTGACCACTTGGTCACCTAAGGAACTGAAATCATCTCCTGCAGTACAAAGAGCAGCAACTCTAGTTCATGCCGATTTGAGTCATTGCATTCTTCCTCTCTACATTTTCCCTCCATTTTCAATTGATTGTGGCATTTTTTTCCCCAATTTCTCTCCTATATTATTGTTTGATTGTTCAAAGAGGTAAAGTTTAATTGCCTGTGACAGCCAGAAAATAAGATTAGATCAGGGGTTGGCAACTTTTTTGGCCAGAGCGCCAAAAACAACCCAACCTCAACCCACACTTGGACTTGGTGTGCCAGGGGCAGGTGGCAGGGGAGCTGTGATGGGCCCGATCCTCATTGCTGGTGGCAGGTGTGTTCGTGCCTCTGGCCGTATGGCAAGGAGAGGCCAGGACTGCGCAGCCCTGGCCCCTTCCCCGCTGTGCACCCCAAGGCACGTGTGCAGCCACCACTGCCATGAAGCCTAGCCAGAGCTCTGGACACTGGTGCAGCTTTTTGCAGCCTCCCAGCTTCCTACCACAGCGAACCCAGGCTCCAGGCAGCTGCAGCAGGTGTCAAACAGGCTTCAAACACTGTACCAGTGTCTGGATCCCCAGCATCAGTGATGGCAGTGGCTGCACTTGTGCCTCCAGCTGTGGCGGGGCCCAGCTCAGCCACCACAGTGCCAATGTGACTTTAAAGGCAACTTCCTATAGACCCACTCACTCCCCCCCCCCCCCGAGTATAATTATAGTGCACAAAGGTGGATTAATGCAGGGCCAGGGCCCCCAGATGCCTGGGGTCCCATGGGAAATGGTGGGTTTCCCCTTAGAGGCGAGCAGCATTCTAGCCTGCAAGGGGTCCTGCTTGGGGCTGCTGGGAGCGAGACGCAGTTGTATGCACGCACATGCCCAGAACAGAGCCGGGCAGCGTGGAGAGTGTCTCCCCGCAGGTAGGTGTATTGGGGAGAAGGGGCATGGAGGCCAGATCAAGGGACTGTGGGGGACCAGACTGAGGGGGTATGTGTGCACCCCCAAGCTTACGCATGAAAGGGCATGTGCTCCCCCATTGCCCCCAGATTTGTGCATGGGGCAGTTGCGGGTAGCCCGCAGTGGGATCAGGGCTCTCCACCCTCCTGCCTTTGCCTCAGGGACCCAGTGCCAGCCATGCATCAGCTGCCCACCTGACAGCAGTGGGGGCAATGAGTTGTGCGTCATGCTGCTGGGTGCAGCCGGTGTGGGGTCCCTCAGGGGACCTGCAGCAGAGCCTGCAGCAGGCAGCCCACATCCACCCTTGCCCTGGCTCTGCTTGACTCCACTCCACTCTGGCCATGGCAGTGTGAGCAGAGGGGGCAGGGAACAGGGAGGAGAGGCAGGCATGTGCCACCCCACCCCCACCCTGGCCAGGTCCACCCAGTCTCCCCCACAGGGCATGGAGGCCCACCCTGCTGTTGGCAGCTGCAGCACCACAAGGGGAAGGGGCCCCTCCTCCCCCGGGCCCCAGTAAGTCTTAATCTGCCACTGATAGCACAAGCCAATGAGCAGCCCATCTGCTCCCCTTGCAGCCTCCACCAAGCGAGCCAGCAGGACCGGGTAGCAGCAGCTGCAGTCCACCCCATCCCACCCTGTGTTTGAGCCTGAGGTCTGCCCACCACCGCAGGCTGGAGAGGAGAGGAGTGAAGCACAACCCACCTGTGCAGAGGTCCCTGCCGGGGCATGCAGACATGGTGGGGCACAGGAGCAGCAGCCAAGAGGCTGCAAACAGCTGCAATGGCATCCAGAGCCCTGGCAGCGACTCCATGGTGGTGGCTGCATGCGCACTTCTGGGTGGATGGTGGTGATGGGGCTGGGGTTGCACCGCCCCAGGCCCCTTCCCAGCTGTGCATCCAGAGGTGCACCTGCAGCCACCGCCGCCACCACAAAGCTGATGCCAGGGCTCTGAACACCAGTGCAGCTGTTTGCAGACTGCCACAGTCCACCCAGGCTCTAGGCAGCTGCTGCCTGCCCTGGAGCCCGGGCTATTTGCAGCAGGGCTTGCACCTTCCCAGCCTCCTGCTGCGAGCAGCCCAGGCGCCATGGCTGGCAGCAGCTGCCCAGAGCCCATGCCGAGCAAAACGGCTTCACTTGCCATGCTCTGGCACACGTGCTGGGGGTTGTTGAGCTCTGGACTAGATGGTCCAAAGGTTTCTTCTGGCCTTAAAAATCTCTGGATCTAAGAGATACGGTTGTGCAGTGTTAGACAGCTGCTGTGTCTCACCACAGAGGTGGTTGAATGTCAGTGGTGAATGAAATGTTCCTAGCGTATCTCTTAATTACGTCCAAGTGGTGGTGTGAGGTGCAGTTAGTTAACGTCATAAAGCAATTTGAGATCCTCCTATGAACTGCAGAGTGCTTGTATTAACAGTCTGAAAGCATCTGAGGGCTGTGTTCCTCACTTATCCCACTGGGCTGTCTTTAACCTCTCTGCAAATTTTCAGGGGAAGTGCTGTTTGATGAGAAAGCAAATCCCAGGATATAAAAGTTTCAGTCTCACAAAGTAAATCTTTCTAATGCTCGTGATTATGCATCCCAGCTGTCCCTGTTTTGCAAGAGCATTTATTTGTGCTTTTTCCTTTTTCTTTAAGTGTTTATTTATTGTATTCTTGATTTTTTTTCACTTGGGCACCCTGGGAATTTGTTTTGTACTTTAGCCAAGCTTTTATTGCCACTGAAATAAAATAAAACAAACCTTTGCTGATTGGCTCTTTGTTGTCAAATTTTTGACATTTGGCAAACTGAGATGAGAGCAGAGTTCTTTGTGCAGCGGGTGTCAAGGAGCCAGAATTAGTGAATCTTATATTTCCCAGAGCAGGCCACCACTTCTGTTCATGGGGACTTTGTAGGACGCATTTGTGGAACGCCCCTCTTGCAGCTAACACTGGAAACACTAAACAGACCACTGTTGCCTGGAAAACAGCATTGAGCATTTCATTTTAATCCTTTGTAAATGAAAATATTTGCTTTCGACTTTAGTTACACAGCTCTTGGCTTGAATGAGAGAGGAGGAGGGAGGAATGCGCCGCTAGGGAAATGGAAAGACCCAGGTAGCAGATACAAGGCCAAACCCAGCCATCCTCATTTGAAGGTCGTGCGACTATATCTGAGTGCAGCATTTCATTGACAGGTATTTTGGTGCTGGAGGGTCCAATCCTGCTGTTGCTGATGTCCAGGATAAAAGCCTCATTGTCTCCAGTGCGAATCGCTCAGACCCAGAATCACAGGAGTCAGAGATGAGCAAGACTTCTTACTGTTAGCCGTGTGGCCAGCCCCATCCGAGCAGCCCCAGGCTGCTCAGCACAGGACGCTGCTGTTTAGCTACGTCTGATCTTCCAGAAGTTGAGGACGAGAGTCCACCTGTGAGAAGAGCTGAATCGATTCCTCATTATTAGGAAGCTTCCTTTTGCATTCTGCCTTCGTTTGCCTTCATTTAACGTTGTCCCAATTGCTTCGCTTCCGAGCTTGCTGTTGGGAGGAAGTGGGGAAAGTGGCGTCACGGGTTTACCTAATGGTCTGATAGTTGAGCTCTTTTTTAAACGACCAGAAAGCATCTGATCACTCTCAGCAGCATTCTGCTTGCCTTGAGATGATATCGTTCTTCCTTCTTTTCATTTCAAAATGCTCTGCCTTTGCCTCTGGGCAGCTTGCACGACTCTGTGAGCAAAGAGAGCAGCTCTTGTGAATCTCATTAGGTGACCCCCGCTCGAGTGGAGTCAGCCTTCACGATTTCTTGGGAAGCACGCACAATTTTCAGTAATCAGAGCTCAGAGGCTGTCACTCTCCCTCCCTCCCTCCCTCCCTCTCCCTTCTGCCTCTGCGAGTGAACTGGAACCGTGCGTAGCCAAATGGAGCTGATGCCCGGTTTTATGGCTCGTGGTGGGAGTGGGAGTGGGAGTGGGAGCTGCCTCGTGGCCAGCCAGACCTGGCTTTACTTAGCGTACTCTCTGACGTTATGTGTTTGTCTAAGAGCGCTCCAGTGAAATGGAGAGAAGGCTGGAACTTTGCTTGTCGAATTCAGGCAAACATCGTACTGTAATTTCAGACTGCACCTCAGCTCCAGGGACTCTTCATTGACCTACAGATTTGCTGCTTCAGGCCACATGCGCTTAGGTGTCAGATAACCTGGAAAAAGACCCCAGGGGCCAGGTCGGCCTTGGCTGGACAGTTTTCTTTCAAGGGAGAATTGATGAGAGGTGTTTTTTTTCCCTCCCCTTCATATACTCACTTCTCTCCAAATTATGCAAGGACAGTAAATCTGCTATGCAGCTGAAGAAACAGTAGATAGTGCCTGCTGATACACGCATGACAGTTGGTGAGCAAGGAATTCTGCTGGTTGGTTTTCTTTTAGACCTGCTTTTTCAGTGCTCTGAGCTTTATTCCTTGCTTATCCTCTGAGTAAAGCTGAATCTATAGACAAAAATCCAGATACTTGCCCTGTGTTCAGCCACATGAAATGCGTTGTGCTGCTGGCTCTCGTTAATAGGGTGACTGTTGCTGGCGAATACATTTTGTCTACGGAAGAACTGAAGTGCAGTGGTCCAAATCCTAGGAACGTGCTTGCTGGGCAGAATAGTGCTTCAGAGGATGGGGTATGTTGGTGCCACAGAAACACTGGCATTGTGGTACTTTCTATTGTGCTGATTCTGCATACGGGAAAGTGTATTTTAAGACAGTCGTTGCTATTGGTTGTAGTTGCTGTACAGTCATTGCCTTTTGAGAGACACACTCCTTGTGGTCATGGTTGAATGGCAGATGGTCAGATGGCATCAGCACAGTCGTGTGGCCACTTATATCAGGGATCAGTCATGTGATACACTTATATCAGGGATGTCAAACTCATGGGCTGGATGGGAGTGGTCCACAGGCTGGATCTGAAGTGTGGAGGCACGTCATCTGATCCATGGAGCCAGAAATTTGGCAGTGGGGCAAGAGGTGGCAGAATTAATTGCAACAACTCCCAAAACAGCAGCCATTGCAGCTTGTGCAGCCACCAAATTTCCAACCCGCGGGCAGTCCCATGAGCCAGATGACATGGCTTATCACTCTAGAGCCAGCCCACAGGGCCAGAAATTTGGTAACGGGATGATCGGTGACAGCCTTATTGCCCTAGTTCGAGGCTCTTTGACACCCCTGGCTTTTATGAAGAACTGTAGCAGTTTATACCAGTGGCCAAGTTTTAGCACTGTAGGGCATGTGTAGATGAAATGGGAGCCCTAAATTGAAGCATTGGGTTTGAAGAAACACCGCTTCAATTTAGAGCTGCTTAAACCCCTGTGTCATGCACGCACCCCACTGCCTTACCTGCCTCTCAGGAGGGGAGGGTGAGCTGCCGGTGGGCCCTGGGCTGGCGGGGGGCTGGTGCTTCCATTTGCAGCAGTGGCGGCCCCCCAGGTGGCACCTGTCCACAGGCACCTGGCTCAGGCAGTCCTGGGGGGCCCCGCAGCCACGGAGGGAAGCACCAGGCCCCCGCACAGCTCAGGCAGGCTCGGGGGGGAGGGGAAATCAGTCTTGCCACATTTCTTGAACAGAGCCTACCTTCCCAGGCTGGTGCCAGGCTGCCTGCAGGGCTTCCTGCAGAGCCCCTGAGTTGCATGGAGCCTGGTGCTTCGCTCCACAGCTGTTAAGGGCAGCAAACTAAAACTCCTCAAAGGAGTTTTAGTTTGCTGCACCCCAAGTCATTTAAGGCGCATTATGCCGCCAAATTTCCTACAGCAGCTGGAATTAATGCACAATACACCACCGAGGCATGCAAACACCGACACCATTAAAGCAGTGAAAAAGCATTTTGCCCACTTTAAAGTGTTGTGCACACGCCTCTCATTTCGTCTATGCACAGCCATAGTTAGGATATTATTTTACCATGAGCCACATAATTATCAGGCAGAGACTTTATAAGCCATGCTGTGATTTCAGTTGTCCCGAGCTCTGCAGATACAAGTTACAAAAGACACTACATTTTGAGACGTCTTTATTCGATACCTTGTGCAATGAGGGGTCAGATTTTCACTTGACTGGCCATTTTTTTAAGCTGTTTGCAGCTGTGCACTTGTGTTCGGTCACAGCTATAAACTGCTTTGTGTGGCCAGATCAGGCAAAAATTGTCACTTCTGTCTGCACCCTAAAAGATTTGATTATTAGGATCCAGAGCCCAGAGCCATGTCATGGGACCAGAAATTTAGCAATGAGGGAAGGGATTTTGGTGTCTACCGATGCCTGTCCCAACTAGGCACCAAAGGCCTCATCCTTCAGGGTGCAGAGCACCTTGTATACTACTGCTCTTGCCTGGAAATGAGCTTATAAGGCTCTCAGTAAGTGCTGAAGAGCAGATTTACAGAGGGATTTAGGTGCCTACATATGCAGTTAGGCCCTTAATAGGATTTTCAGAAGTGTGCAGTCAGGTTAAGTGCTTAGCATGATTTTCAGAGGGAGTTAAGTTCCTAATGAACTTCAGCACTTTTTGTAAATCCCGTTGGAGTAAAATTTTCAAAAGCAGCCAAGTGATTTGGGAGCCAAAGTCTGCTGAGTTTGTGAGCTGTCGGCTCTCCGATGCCCGTATCACTACGAACTTGGGGCTTCGGTTCTGCAGTCAGGGAGAAGGTGCAATGACCAGTCTAATCCGAGCCTTTTCAACTTGCAGTTTAACTGCTTTTTAAATGTTCCCCTAAGCACCTCACTGTACCTTTAGGTACCTAAAATAACTTTGCAAACCTGGCTGGTGAGCCCAGCCCTTTGCAAGAATTTCTCCCAGTGGCAATAACTGATTTAATCATGCTGCCCTTTCTTGTAGAGAAAATACAACTTTTTCAGCTGCTGCTCAGAAACAAATGGGGCTTAGTCCAGCTAAAAGGAAGGATGAGATACTTCCCTAAAAATGTGTTCCGGGTGATGTGTTAGGGCCGTAGCAGAGAAATGTAATGTGGAGCAAGCAATCTGTGGCTGCTCAAAAACACTGACTTTACGCAATGGAGAGAGAAGGTTAGCACACAGGAGAGGTGTGCTTGCAGCTATCAGAATGATGAAGTGAAATTTAAAATTACATTAGTTGTTTGCTTAAAGAACAACAGATGAGGCCCTGTGGATTCTCAAATCCTCCTTGCAACACTAAAATGAAACCATAACCATTTGTTATCTTTCCATTGGCTTGTAGGAAACCTAGGCAGAAAGGGATGACCTTTTAATGATGCCTTCCCGAGTTTTTGCAGTGTTTTTACTTTTTTACCTTGTGGTTCTATTTTTTTTTTTGTCTAAATCCATTTTTCAAATCATACCAGAGTATAAAATCTGCTTCCTTTCTACGCTGGTCGCTTGCTAGAAAGTCTCAGGCATGTCTGATATTTGCATCAATTAGATTTTCAAGGTATTCCCACCCACCCCCCACCACCACCACCCACCTCTTAAGACATTTTGCAAGAAAATCAACAAGTGGCTTGATGTAATATGATAAGAGCTTAAATTAAAGTCACCCCCAATGTCTGGAGAATTTGTAAATGAATTTGAAAACAAACAGGACGCCGGATCTCACCGAAACCCTCTTGGTTGCTGTGCTGCGCAAATGTTCCTTCCTTTTGTAATTTGAAGGAATATCACTGTTGACATAGCTTATGTTGTAAAATATAAATTAGGACTCGAAAGTATTTAAGTGCTTTAAGTACAAGTTTTCAATTCCCCCAGTGATTGCTGTGTCGTCATTCTCATCCATGAAGCTCATTTTAATTAGACTTGGAATGGAGCTTTCTCAATAAAATAGGCTCCTGTGGAGGCCTTTGTTTTCACTGTGTTGTCGCTAAAAATGGCACATTTTGCTATAAAGTGATGCATAGCCAGACAATGTTTTCTGGGTTGTGAACTTTTGACACTGATGAGAATAATTCCTGCCAAACAAAAATCTATTGCTGTTCGAATTCCTTGCATGACTGTATTCATGCAAATGTCCCTTATAGTCCAACATGAAGTAGTGTATTATAAACCATTATAACACAGTCATCCTTTTCTCTGCTTCTCAGGTCATTAGCATAGGTCCAACACCATGGAGGACTAATTTCCATAATAAAGAAAGTCCTCTCCCATTTAATCACTTGCCACCAAATGAACCATTTAATGCCACATTCAGACCTATTGTTTGTGGATTTCCCAGGCCTCTCCTTGATCCACTTATACTCCCTTATCTGCCTTTTGTCTCTTGTTAACCTGCTTGCTTTTTTAAGGGGGGAAAAAATCAAATCCATTGCAAGAAGCATGCAGCTGTTTAATTAAACTCCCCCCACCCCCCTCCACCCCCTCCAAAAGTTGCTTGAGATTTCTTGGGCTTCTCCTTAGCAGTGTCTAATCACTATAATTTAACAGATTCTGTAATTACCTGCCTCTCACGGAAATAGCTTGATTGGTGTTTCTTTGTCCAATCTATTTCAGCTTCAAGTGACAGCTGAATTTGCTTTAGATGAATGGCTTGTGCAGGGTGGTCTAGATTTATACCAAGCCTTTAAGGCTTCCAAAACAAGAGCAAAACAGAGCTGTAAGTTCACAGAGAAATGGAGGTATGATACTTCTTTATTTATAGCCGCCTGGGCCAGATTCTGTAACCCTTCCTTCATATGAGTAGTGTTCATGGGATCACTCCCATTGGACTCTGTGGGTACTACATGCATTAGCAAATATTATTCCACGTAAGCAAAGGCTGTAGGAACCATGCTGGAGTACGTAAGGCAAGCACTTATTCTTTGAATAATGATTTAATTTATTCCTCTGTCTTAACCACGGGTAGAAAGAATATGGGTCTGGCTTGAACCCAACAGCAGGCAGGAGATTCACCATTTGGACTTCTCAGCTCACCCATCTCTGTGCCCAGGCATGGTTCACATTCAGCAGACTGTGCCTGCCATCACTTTCTTTACATTAAACACCCCATTGGTTTCAGTGGGGGTGTCTGTAGCTGGAGCAAAGACTGTGTGGTCCATTCATGGGTGATAAGTGCACAGATTGGACAGGAAGATATACTCTTAAAATTTGGTATAAAAATTCTTTCTGTGAGCTCCAAAGAATGAGGAATACTATCACGAGCATAGACAGAAGACTCTCGCTGCCCCCCTCCTCACCGTACATTATTTACCTACAAAGTGGCAGTGATTCAGAGAAGACGCATAGCTGTTAAAGAAAGAAAAAATCAAATAGGTCCTCGTGCTGCAGGATTGTTTTGTAGAGTCTTATTTTTATAGGTGCCCCCAGACATAAGGTTCCCTTTAAATGCGGTATGAATTCAGATAAAAACGCATATGCCAAGGATCTGGAAACACTTCATTTTGTACTTATAAGCATAATATATAAAATAATATTTATTTAAACACTGTGCTCACTAGGATAGCCTCATTTCTTAAGGGTCCCAAGGGGAGAGCAGTCATACAGTATAATCTTGTTAATCCAATATACGTCATTACAATGCAAACAGTAAATACAGAGCATTCAGACTAGAAATTGTAGGCAACTGTATTAAGCAATCACAATTTCAGTTCATTATCCACTGACAAGGCGTCTTAAGATAAAGATATACAATTTTCTTAAACTCAAACAACATGTCACATTTTGGGTAATAATAATATTTAGCACTTACATAGCATTATTCATCTTCAAAGCACTTTAAAAATAATAATGTTTTAATCCCATAGACGTAGGTAGGTAAACATTGTTGGCCCTACCGTGCACATGGAGGGATGGAGACAATGAGGTTAAATATTTTGCCTTGGGCTATAAAGATAGTGGCAATCAGAGAAGGGATTAAACCTGGTGGAAAGGTGCTGCTTAGTTTTATGCTCAGACCACTGCATCACACTGCTAGTGAATGAGAGTTACTATAAGATTTCTCAGTGGCATTCAGTCTCTCATCCAGTTTGGTCTCAACTCACTAGATCATGTCCTTTTCCCAAGCTATCCCCATTTATTTCTTTCACTTTTTTTGTTTTTTTAAATTCTACAAGTCCTCCCAAAAGACCAGTCATTTTTTACTCTATCAGCCTGTAGGACTGCTTAGTCAAGAGAGATGGTCTACTTGGTTAGTACTTTGGATTTACTTCTGCCCTTCTCTTTTAAGAAAACCCAGCCAGACCCATGCTCCCTACATGGGCTAACGTACAAACTCAGGATTGTTTTTCTTCATCTTTTCTTTATCAAATGCTACATTTGGACAAGGAAAATGTAGGGATAGAGTAAGAAGACATCAATGTCTACTGAATCCTTACCCTTGTAAACCTGCAGACTGTTCCAGCTCTTATACGTAGAAGATATTTTGTAATTGGAGTTCTTTGTCAATGAAGTGCACTTTAATATCCACACATATGGCTTTGCAGCATTGACTAAAGTAAGAAAGCAGCCAGCGGCTCCACAATGACTTCT
>NW_005842030.1:755300-772010 GCF_000455745.1 Alligator sinensis | reverse complement strand
TGAACAAAATGGCTTGCTGGAATAGTGGCTGTGGCTCAACATAGTGAAAAAAAGGATAGCCTGAGGGCCAAGATTTTCCAAGACTTAGGGAGATCTGTTGGGTCCTCAGCTCTGTTGAAAGTCAGGTGTGTAAATATGGATCCTAAACTTAAAGGCCCTTCCTGAATTATTATGAATGATGCATCTTGCCATTCATGGGCCTGCACCCAAATTGTAGCCCATCTTTCAGTAGATCAGAAGCTCAGAAATCAGAGCAGGTTTTGTACTGTATAAAGAGCTGCATTCACAGAGGTGGTTAACAACCACAGCTCCCATTGCCTTCAACAGGAGCTGTACGGGTTTGCTACCTCTTACCACATCTGGGAGAGGCTTCTTCTTTCCATGGAGTAGCACCTGAGTTTTAAGACTGAATTGTACCTGGGCTAACAACCTTACACCAGCACAAATGTTTGCTACAAGGTAACTTACAGTAAAATGTTATGCAGGCATGGAAACAAAGAGGATGGGATAGTAGGGGGGCGGGATGGAGGGATGGTGCAGTCTTGCCGCTAACACAAGAAGTAACAGGAGTATTTTGGATTTGGGAAACACAGATCATGGGTGGGTTTGGCATTCCAAGTAGGGAGCTTTTAATAGTCACTTCACTCCTATATACAAATGACTGCTCAAAGGACAGGGCAGCCGACAAACCCAGTCTTGTGGCCCCTGTTGCCCTTCCATTGACTTCCTGCATTGCCTACCAGCACCAATAATTACAGAGATGTCACCACTGGGCTATGAATCTGAGCACTAGCAGCCAGGTTCAGACAGAAGAGAAGTATAGGACTGCTAAATACTGAGGCTCAAAGTGAGTGATAGGGAAATCACTGACCAGAATGCTGTTTCTATCAGCGAGGAGCCCTGTTGCATAATTTGATGTGACGTGAGTGGAAGACTACTAAGAAATCATACCGTTGCCTACAGAAGTATAACTATGCCTGGGCCTTCAAAGAAATGATGCTGATGGACCGAACATTTACTTCAGTCTTTGTCATGCTGCATTGTATTTTTTTTTCTCCACTTTGCATATCATAGGGCCTGATCCAAAGTGTAGGAAAATACTCCCTTTCACCGCAGTGCGGGGTGGATTAAGGCTAAAGTGAGTCCTGTCTGAGGACTTCTGGCATTTTGCAACATCTGAGGGTGCTCTACATACCTCACACCAGGATTAACTGGGGGAGAGGGAGGTTAAGTGAGTAACCCAGCCAGTCTGTGCAAGGTTGGGTGCAGCAAAAACTCCTATCCCTGCTCTAAGGACTGAACTCTGCCACTTCCCTTTGAAAATCAGGAGTAACCTCATTGCAATCAGTGGTTTTAAACTGCAGTAAGAGCAAGGGGAATAAGGGCCATTGTCTCTTTAATCTAGAAAATGCTTGTCACACTTTGGTTTGTTGTAGAAATATTCAGTGATATGTGAATATGTCAAACAAGGATGAGTCTTTAATTAAAATCCATTTGGATGCAGGCTGTGAAGCACCCAAAATCTTGCCTGTGGAGGCAAAGGGGAAATTCAGAAACTGGGGGTACTAGTTCTAAATTGGAATGACTACAGCATTTCATTACCTTAACAACGATGGGAACTAATGAGCGCCATTGTTCTTCTGCTGTGCTTTATTATTATTGGGCTCTGCATTCCCATAGGGCCTGACCCAAAGCCTATTGAGAGATCCCCCATCTCTGAAATGCTTGTTGGATCCAACTGAATTCAGCCTTGGAACTGGACAAAAAAGGGGTGATGTTTTTACGTGACATGCAAGTTAACTAGGGTAGCGAGAGGTCTAGTCATATGTCCAGGATCACACAGTTAGTTCTTGATATTGATTTGTATATCGCTTCATTATGATGCATTATTAAAAGCCCTGTTAAACTGATGCAGATTGTTGTTACATATTGTTAGTATATATTACAGTATTTGCTGAGCTCTGGCAAAACAATGGCATTGTCATCCTCAAGGAATCCATTTCTAAGCACTTGGAGGAGAAGAAGGTAATTACGAACAGTTAGCATGGATTCACCAGGGGAAGTCATGCCTGACCAACCTGTTTGCCTTCTGTGATGAGATGACTATCTCTGTGGATGCAGGGAGACTGGTGGATGTCATGTACCTTGACTTCAGCAAGGCTTTTGATATCGTCTCCCACATCATTGTCCCAGGCAAGCTAAGGAAGTACGGGCTGGATAAATGGACTGTAAGGTGGATAGAAAACTGGCTGGAGCATTGGGTTTAGAGAGTAGTAATCAATGGCTCGATGTCTAGTTGGCAGCCGGTATCAAGGGGAGTGCCCCAGGGGTTGGTCAAGGGGCCGGTTTTGTTCAGTGTCTTCATCAATGACCTGGAAGATGGCATAGAGTGCACCCTCAGCAAGTTTGCACACGACACCAGGCTGGGGGGGAGTAGTGGACACGCTGGAGGGCAGGGCTAGGATTTGGAGTGACCTGGACAAATTGGAGAATTGGGCCAAAAGTAATCTCATGAGGTTCAACAAGGACAAGTGCAAAGTCCTGCACTTCAGACGGAGCAATCCCATGCAGCAGTACAGGCTGGGGGCCGACTGGCTGGGCAGCAGCTCTACAGAAAAGGACCTAGGGGTGACAGGAGACAATAAGATGGGTATGAGCCAGCAGTGTGCCCTTGCTGCCAAGAAGGCTAACGGCATCCTGGTAAAGGCATCCTGGGCTGCACTGGTAGGTGTGTTTCCAGCAGGTCAAGGGAAGTGATTCTTCCCCTGTATTCAGCACCGGGGAGGCCACATCTGGAGTACTGTGTTCAGTTTTGGAGCCCCCACTACAGAAAGGATGTGGGCAAATTGGAGAGAGTCCAGTGGAGGGCAACAAAAATTATTCAGGGGCTGGGGGACATGACTTATGAGGAAAGACTAGGGGAACTGGGTTTATTTAGACTAAAGAAGAGAAGACTAAGAGGCAACATAATAGCAGCCTTCAAGTGCCTGAAGTGAGGTTCAAAAGAGGATGGAGCTAGACTGTTCTCAGTGGTGGCAGATGACAGAACAAGGAGCAATGGTCTCATGTGGCATCAAGGGAAGTTTAGGTTAGATATTAGGAAAAATTTTCTCACTAGGATGGTAGTAAAACACTGCAACAGGTTACCCAGAGAGGTGGTGGAAGCTCCATCCTTGGAGGTTTTCAAAACCCAGCTAGACAAAGCTTTGGCCGGGATGATCTAGCTGGGGACGGTCCTGCTTTGAGCAGGGGGGGGTGGACTAGATGATCTCCTGAGGTCCCTACCAACTCTAATTTTCTATGATTCTATTATTCTAATTCATCCATGTACCATGGGTTTAGGAGACTGCAGTTAGCTAGAAATATTGCATAGACCCAAAAAACATGAACAGTCTCACATCCCCAAGACTATGGCTTAACTAAGGTTCAGATAAATGTAGGTTTGTGGCAAATATTATGTCTTTAAGAGCTACTAGAAAACCCAAGTCTATTGCCACTTGAACTAAGGGAAAATCTTCTGTTAGCTGTAATCTTTCTAGGATACTGACTGGTATATGGTTTCCATTATTAGAGTATCTGAACATTTCACTGTTCTTTAATATATCCATGCTCACAGCACTCCTGTGAGATACAGAACTGATAGCAGGAGAATTATTTGCTGTATAATGTCTCAGAGACACAAATGAGCCGTTCTGATCCCCACAGAGAATAGCTGATGCATATACTCTATTAGCCAGATTCTGGTTTGAAATACAGAAGTGTGAGCCTGTTGAAGTTAAGGGAATGACTTTAGACAGATGTAAGTGTAGTGTACATGAGAATCCACCTCCAACGTAGAGTTCATTTTACTACTTTGTTTTGCTCGGGCCAAAACTGATCATAACTGTGCCACGGTTACTGTAAAATATGGTACAGTGTGCAAAATAGTTCTGCTGTGAAAATTACCTTGCAGTAGCATGCAATTAGTCTGTGTATCAACACTAGTAGAAAGATGTTAAAACAAAATCCAAACTCTCTGGGACTGGAGACATTTAACATCTCTGAAAAATACCTTGCAGCAGCACTTGTCAAATTCCTTTTCAGCTGTTCTTTCCCCAGTGCGTGCACTGCTCTATTTTTTTTTAAAAGAGCGCTGTTGCTCAAGGGTGTACCTTTTAAAATGTCTTTCAGTGCGTGCTAAAAATAATTCTGTCTGCCATTAGAAACCCAGGGTGTTGGCTCTGAAGTTGATGAAAATATTTAGACATAGGGAAAACTAGTTTAATAATGATGGGAGTGCTAGCATGCCCATATCTTCATTGAAGTGTTAGGTGTCTTGCTGTCTTCACAAACACCATGGGGACAAATTCTTTTCTACCTCCTGGGCATCTAAATGGACTTAGATGCCTAAACGCAACTATGCTCCCGTCTTCTCAAGTCCCTCAAAATCCATTAATATATCTACTTTTAGAACACAGTGGGCATATCTACATGTGCAATTATTGTTCCTGAATTTTCTGCACAGAAAGTTAAACTGCACCCAGGTGCGCATCTACATGTGCACCTGGGTCAGGAGCAAATTGAGCTTGACAGGAGCAATTTAGTCCAGGGCTGTTGCTGCCCTGCTCTGCCTCCCTGCAGCAGCCAGGGGGAGCTTCAGGCCCTGGCTGCAGCTGCCTGGGTGCCAGCCCCAGGCTGGCAGGGGGCACAGCATCAGCCTTGAGCTGGCAGGGGGCTCTGGAGGCAGCCTTGGGATGGTAGAGAGCATGGGGTTTCAGGCCTGAGCTTGGAGATGGGGGAGCTGTCCCCAGCTCCGAGAGCAGCTCCTGCCCCACCACTATGCCAAGAAGCAGTTGTGGCTCCCTGCCCACCTGGGAGCAATTTGCTTCCAGGTCAGCATCTACATGTGGGTTCAGGCACATTAATGCAAAGGGCCATTTACTAGCACTTTAATCTGTTGGTATTAACAAACAGCGCTTTACATTAATCTGCTGCACAATAATTGCCGTGCACGTGTAGATGGTGATGCTTTACTGCGCATTAGATTAATCTAATGCTCAGTAAAGCGCCCAGTGTCATTTTACCCTTAAGAATGAGGCACAAAAGCAGCCAGGAGGAGGAGCGCTCATCCAGCTTTTTTATTAACAGCTTTCCAGGGACTCAAACAGGGTGGAATAGGATTGCACCTGGGTGCCTAAGCCTGTTCCTGTGTTCAGTCGGTGGACTAGAATCTGGCTCTGTATCTTTCTGTGTCGCAGGAAAATCTAGATATTGTACTACATTACTACAGAGCAAACTGGGGCTACTCCTCTATTCAGGCCGGACCTTTGTCCTGGATGGGAAAGATGCTGAGTGCAGGCCTTGCTGCTCTTACTGTAGCTCAGATGGATTGTGGTGGGGGGGGGAGGAGAGAGAAGACGTGGTGCCAAAGTTCCTGCAGATTCTTGAGCAGGGTCAATAGACTTATTTACTGAATTCCATTCACTTACGCCTGGATAAGCCCATTAAAGGCTAAAGGTTGTTTCGCTAACTAATTTGTCCTCAGGCACTTTTTCTGGTGATGATACATGAGGTGGAATTCACCCAGGTTACTTCTCACGTCCCAGGCTAAGTTAGCAGAATTGGCAAGTGGGACTTGTGAACTGAGCACTTTTGACATAAGAGAATAAACACATTTCTTCTCCCTTCTCCAAATCCCCATGCAGTGTGGCCAATGTTGCAGAACAATTTTTCAGAGCAGGTCAGAACGTTAATGCCTTAAAATGAAGCAACTATATAGCAATAATCCATTTCCTGCCTACAAAGGGCACAAGCACCAGGAACTCAAGGATGTGCATCCCATGCACCAAGGCTTAACAGTTCTATCATTTTCTTCACTGTAGGCATTTTTAAGCCTAAATACATTCATCTTTGAGTCTCAAGTTGAATAAAGATGCTACAAAGTTATAACCGAGTTAAACATCCATTTTGTAGAACTTCTTGCACCTCCTTAGACCCTGCTTCTTCACCAAAGGAACAAATACAGTGATTATCTAGCAGGGTGCCACAGCACCGGGGGTGCCGTGAGATCCTTTTAAGCATGCCGTGGCATGCAGTGCAATATTAGCAAACGCCTACACGTGATTCACAAAATCAACGCAGAGATTTCAAATAGGAATCCATAGTGTCGAAAACGTTCTGACCTGTTGTGGCCTTTCTGAGTTCTCTGAAACAAAAGAATTGCTCTACGATTTTTCTTTATTCAGAACAAAAATGAAAACTAAGCCGGAATTCTCTCCAAGGGGTCTGAAAACATTGAGAATCACTGGATTAATAATTACTCCTGTCACCCCATCATTACAGTGCAGGGTACAGAGGCATGACACAGTAGCTGGCTAATATTTAATATGGCAATGACTCAATCCTTGCTTTCAAAGGTCACCATCATTAAAATCTACAGCATGAGTTTTACACATGTCATTAAGGCGGCTGACAGATGTTAAATTAAAGGTGTGATGGGATCTGATCCACTGTCCCCAACAAACATACCTCCTGCCATGCCACACGTGCATGGCAGGAAGTGCGAGTGTGAGATCTGAGATCAGATCTCAATTCTACCATGTCGGTGCAAGGGGAACCCTTGCAATTTGCTCCCAGGTCAGCATCTACATGTGGGTTCAGGCACATTAATGCAAAGGGCTGTTTACTAGCACTTTAATCTGTTGGTATTAACAAACAGTGCTTTACATTAATCTGCTACACAATAATAGCCATGCACGTGTAGATGGTGATGCTTTACTGTGCATTAGATTAGTTTAATGCTCAGTAAAGTGCCCAGTGCAAGCGTGAGATCTGAGATCAGATCTCAATTCTACCATGTCGGTGCAAGGGGAACCCAGGATTAGGATCCCAGGCTCACCCTGTACCAGCAGGTGCTCCTATGGCTGGGACTGCCAGTCAGCAGATCGGTGCTCCCAGCCACAGGTGCACACCAGAGCCCGTCAAGACTCCTTAAAGTCTCCTATGCAGTCCCATGGCTGGGAGCACCAACCAGCTGACTGGCACTTCCAGCCTCAGGAGCACACCAAAGTCTTGACAGGCTCTGGTGGACCCCCAACCCTGGGTGGGGGGTGGTCTGATCTGATCAGCTGATCTGTGCAAGCCAGACAACCAATTTTGAGGGCAATGGGAACTAGCCACAAAGCTACCTACATATATTTTGTGTAATAACTTTGTGGTTTATTCCCTGTTTTATCACACCATCACTTGCATGGATGT
Organism: Alligator sinensis; assembly: GCF_000455745.1. Lineage (NCBI taxonomy): Eukaryota > Metazoa > Chordata > Crocodylia > Alligatoridae > Alligator > Alligator sinensis. Next base: position 764,774 of record NW_005842030.1, on the reverse strand, counting down.
GTGGCTGGGTGACTATTTACGGGTTAATCATGTCATAAGTGTGATGTCTGCCAGGGGCCCCAGAAGATGAAATACAGAGAATAAATTGCAAGGCAAGGTTTCAGAAGCCTGTAATTCTCCCTGGTTTTTAAAGCATTGATTATTAGTACAGGCTATGAGAAGTATGCACCAAGGTTAGTCGGGTATTATGGGTCAGAATATTATGGCGGGGGTGAGTCAGGCAAAAGTAAATACATACACCAGTGTAGACCCAAGGCTGCTGCTGATCCATGGATCGTATCTTGTATTTTATCCATGAAACTGTATTGGGGATTTATTACTGTTATAATAACCTTCACATTACTCCTGGGGGAGACTTCAAACCCATATGCCCACAAGTAATTTGGATGCCTGCATTCTGTGCTCAAGAAGTATTTGTGTGAGTGCGCACACACAACACTAGGTACACCTCAAACAACTGTGTACAATTCTGCACCCTTATGTTTCAGCAGCTTGGCTCATATGCTCATTCCTGCCTGTGCCTTGTGTATTCTGCATCAGATCTGTTGGTTGTCACACAGTCACACTCTGTGTAATGTCAGTGAGTGCATCTACACGTGCGCTTTACTGCAGAATTGACTAATTAGCTCCTCAGTAAAGCATCACTGTCTACACAAGCGCCGGCATTACGGCACAGTAAATTAATTAACTCCACCGTAAGATAGTACTTTCCCTGACAGTACTGTTGTACAGCAGAGCCATTTACTAAGTAGAAAGCACATATGGGCAGTGACCAGGGCTGCAGCAGTTTGAGCTAACGCGGAGCAGCCCCAGGCTTAGGCGATCAGCCACACGGCTCCACACTTTGGGCACTCTCAGGCCCCAGTCAGCCCCTCCAGCACCCAGCGCTGTCACCTGGAGCCCGGGGCTGATCCCCCCCCGAGCCTGCTCCCAGGTAGGGGCTGCTCCACCCTGGCTCAAACTGCTGCGGTCCCGGGTACACATGAAGACGATGCGCCCAGGAGCAGCTGACTCTAGCATGAACCGCACTGGAGTTTATTGAGGCACACTAATTGAATGTGTAAATGTGCCCAGTGTGTAGATTTTTTTTACCTCTGGTCCTAACCTGGTGAAATGCCTTCCTATGTGCATTTCACATTTCTGATTCTCTTAGCCTGTGGAAAATCAAGGTCAAAGGACGGGGAGCTCAGCTGACATGAATCAGCACAGGTCTGTTGAACTCAGTGTTACAAGTATTAGGGTTTTTATTTCTCATGGTATTTGTGATTCCATATGTGTTTGTATGTAATAGCTTAAACAGTATGTAAAAAGTGTTTTATAAATCAATGCTGATGAGGATAATAGCATTTGAGTAGTGCTTTAGAAACAATAAGTAATTAATAGTAGCATCAAACAGGATAGCACTTACTATACTAGCATATTCAGAGAATATGGGGCTAAGTGAGAGTCACACATGAGGAAAGATTAAAAAACCAAATTATTTATAGTTGGCTCAAGATGTGACAAGTGGGAGACCCAACAACCTACAAGCATGTAAGGTTAAAAATATGCAGGAAGCAAAAGAAAAGCTACAGGAAAGGAAGTTGTAATGCTAATGGTAGGATGAAATTATGAGAAGAAAACTCAGGCTAATTATCAAGCTAGTCTTCTTTATAGGAAGGATTTTTAGGCCATCAAATAGTCTCCTTATTGCGCGACACTATTAAAATTAGGTTGCACAGAAAGCCAGAACTTTTCCACTAGTGAGTAACCCTTAATTAGCCAAGAGACTGGTGGGTTGCCATGATGATCCGTATTGGAACTTGGCCATTAATTGTGTCAGGAATATGACTGAGCTGAATACGTGCCTGTGACAATTACCTCTTTGACAGTACAGTAATTAAAAGGCTTAAGTTTAGGGACACAATACTAATAAAGAAATAAGGAATAGTTGATATCTTCTGATCCACATCATTAGACTTGATGCAGGGATTGCTGAATGAAACCATATGGCCTTTGTCATGGGAAGGTCACCTGAGGTGAGCTTCATGATCCTATCTAGCCTCGAAGTCTGAGACTCCACCAAAGGGAAATAGAGGAGGCAGAGAGGAGAGGACATCTCAAGATATAATATTGTACGATTCAGTGTACTAGACCTCATGAACACCTTTGGTTTCAGTGTGATTGCCTAAGGGCCTTGTTACAGATTAATTTTAGGTGGCTCCTGGAGATCTTAACCTCTGGATTGTCCACACATTAACACCTGAAATGAGTTTTAAGCACACTTTTAAGCGGCTTAAAGTTACGCCACTCCAGCCTAGGTTTATCTCCATGTTATCCAGCTCATGCTCCATTAATATGTGGCCACTCCCCACAGACAGGGGGCCCAAGTTGCAGTCCTCCAGCATCCCAGGGATGCAGAGGTCCCTCCCTTGCCCTCCTCTTCTATGTGGACAAACTTTCCACCCCCTGAACTCTACTGCCCAGGGGGTGGTTCTGGCACCAAGCCAGCTCCCCTTCCCACCCCTGGGGGTTGAACCTTCCCAACCCCAGGGGTGCAACCACACGCAAACAGCCTGCAGAGCATATGCCAGCTAGCCAGCTAGACAGGTTGTAGGGCACAGATGGGTCCAGGAGTGGGATCTGCAGAGTGGGGGTTAGGGAGAGGGCAAGGTAGGGGGCCAGATCAGGTCCCCATGAGCTCGGCCTTTCTTCCCAGGGAAGGGACAGTAGCTCCCCCAAAGTGCCTTCCCTCACTGTTCCCACTTCCCAGCCACCCTGGGAAGCATAACCAGCACCTGAGACACCCCAGTCGCAAATCCCAGTTTATTAAAACATGACACTTTTAATTTACTTCCTGTAAGTTTCTTTTTTAATTCTTTTTTTTTTTTTTTTTTTTTTTTTTTTTTTTTTTTTACTTCTTTTTATTTTATCCTTCGGTGGCTGACTTCCTTCCTTTCACCACCCTTATCCCACCCTCATTTCCTTTCTACCTCCCGTTTCATTACCCACCCCCATCCCAATAACTCTTTATATTGCTGCCCCACTTTATATTGCTGCACCACCCACCAACCCACCTCTCACACCCCCACCTTGAGCACCAGTAGAAGCCTGTCCTGGCTCATTAGCTCTATAGTGGCAACTCACAGCTGTAGCTCCTAGTCAGGCCCTCTGCACACCAGCCCTCTAATGCAGGGGTGGGCAATTATATGGGCTGGACAGCCACTTAGGGAGGTTTGGTGAGCTGCTATGGGCTGGATCAGAAACCCGTGCCCACCGCTGTTTTGGGTCAGCACCACCACCCCCCACACACACCCTGCAGTAGCTCACCAAAACTCCCTAAATGGTCCAGACAGAGCGGGTGAGTGGAGTCCCCCTGCAAGCAAGGCACACTCAGTTAGGTGCATGGGATCGGGCTGCAGCCAGGCAGGGAGCAGAACAGGCAGGCAGGGGTGGGATGGGGCTGGGATCAGGGCAGTGACATCGTGGGGCCGGGGCCGGGGCCGGGGCCGGGGCCGGGGCTGGGGCCGGTGCTGGGGCTGGGGCAGAGCCGTGATCTGCTCCCTGCACAGTCCTGCTCTTTCACCACCCCACGATCCCAGCCTTGGCCCCACCCCCACCCCAACTCATCTGTCCTGCTCCTGGACGCAGCTCCCTGCCTACCTACAGCCCAGCCAAGCATGGGAGTCCATGGGGGTCCTGGACTGGTCTCCATGGAGACTGCCCATCCGCTCAACCTATCCAGCACCCCCAGTGGTGGGTGCAGGCCAAACGGGCTGGGTTGCCCAGGCTGGGGCTAGCAGTGGTGGCAAAACTAGCAGCAGCAGCTGGAAGGAGCTGCCACCGTCAGGGCTACTGCATCACCCCAGCCCTGCTGCATACCCAGGGGTGGTAAGCCCAGCTACACGCACCATGGCCCGAGCTGCCCTACCATGCCTGGGCTGTGCAGGCCCAAGGGATCCACCATGGGCTGGATTAAATCTGTTGGCAGGCCAGATCCAGCCTGTGGACTGTATTTTGCCCACCCTGCTCTAGTAGCAAGTCAGAGCTGTGCAGGCAGGGGGCAGTCAGAGAAGTATTTTTAGGTGTGACTGTTCCTGACTCGCCCTCGCACTGACACCGATGAACATTTGAGCAGCTCAAAGTGTAACGTGTAACAAGGCACTGACACTGACAGTGGTGTAAACAGGATCAAAATCTGATCCAGCATTGGTCAATTGGACCTAATCTGATCAGAAGAGATATAGCTGGTATCTAAACTAAGGACCTACCTAAACCCTGGTGGAAGTTCACATCTTTAATCTTGCATTTTTTTTCCTGTCCTCTTCCACCCCCACCGCTGCTGAGTCACCAAGGGGCAATTAATGCTGCGGTTTCTGCCTCTTGGCAACTCAGCATTTGGTGGGGGGGCATGAAAAGAGTGAAATTAAAGGCGCCGCTGCACCCTGAATTTCTGTTGCAGTTTAGGTAGGTCCCTGTTTTATGTGTTATGCTGTTGTGATGTTGACCAAAACAGATCTACTCACTCGAAATTTATTCAGTGAGTTTTGGAAGGACAATTAAAAGCAGGAAGGAGATGGGACAGGGAGAGAGAGTTTGGTTTGCCAAGCCATGTTTCATGTCTTCCTTTGAAGGGTGACTTCTAACCTGCATCAGATGGCAGTTTTATTCTAATTTAAATCATTAGATTCAGGGGAGGACAGTGTAATCCATTCTCAGGAATAAAAATCAATGCAAGTAAGTGTAATTAGCAGTACTTTCCCCTGGTAAGTCAATGGTGTAGAGAAAAACTAAAAACCACTGCAGACTACATTTGTTCTTCCTAATGTATTGTGACTCCCTCGCAGCTTTATAATGAAGTTGTTTAGATCTCCTCTAGGAATGATGTGTCTTTTTGTCTGCTTAAACATACTGACAGGCTCTAATATGCCATGGATAATTTTAGCTATCAAAAAAGACCTAGACATGCAGACTCATGTGGGCAGCTGGGGTTTTAATTTTCTTTTTGCTGGAAACCAGAATAAATCTGTAGCAAAAAGCTTACTTCACATTGTATTTTATTTACCAAATTGATTACATATACTCACAGGTGTGAATCCTTAAGGATGCATTTATTTAAATCCAAACCTGTTTCAGATTCCTCTGATGACAGGTATGAAGTGTTGTGTGCTAAATATGTTGTCAAATACTCCTATATGTTCAATCCAAATTGCCAAGAATGTCTGCTTTTCTTGACAACTCTTGTAGCATAAATTAGAAGCAACAGCAGTAAAAGTCAGAGGATGAGAACATGACTGCTACCTTGGATTACTTTTCTGCAGCATTTGGAGGATTTGTTTCATAAAGCTGAGCTCTCTTGAGCTTGCCCATCTATATTCCACTCTTGATGTGCATGCTGTAGAGCAGTGGGGGCCAACCTGTTGGCAGGCATGAGACAAGTTAGCTCCATAGCCTCTCTTAGGGTACTACTCTGAACCCATTCTTCTGCCTGCTCTGCTGCTCTGCTTTCTGCTCCCTGCTGTATATGTTGCTGTGCTGCCTGTTCCCTCCCTGGCTCTCTGGCTGTCACACACACACAGGCTGCCTGTGCTGCTGGGGGCACTTGTGCTGCAGGTTGGCCAACCTTGCTCTAAAGCTTAGAAGCTTTCAGGTAGCGGTGCCCATTGAAAATTAAGCATGTACCCTGACTGCCATTGTTCCTCCATACCGAAAACATGAAGGGTAATGTGGGCTGAATCACTACTTGATTCCTTGTCACTGTGTGTGGCTTCCAGATGAAGCCACCAGCATTTACATCCCAAAGCGATTTCACACCAAATTTTATTGTGGTTAGTGCTTGTTCAAAATGGTTTTGCTCACTTTGACAGTTTGCCTCTTGTAAGGAGGTCCAGTTGTTCGTAGCTTTTACTTGGTCTTCTTAAAGATGCATGCAAGTGAGATACAAAGGCATTTGGAGTTGATCCTGGCCAACAGGAAACTTTGGCAAGGGATGGGAGCAAGTGGCAGCCTTGTCTCCACCAGGGCGTTACAGGAATTGACTCCAACAGCTTGAAGAGAAAAGAGTCCATAGAAACCCAACCGTGACACATACATTTGCAACCACTGCCACAAATCATTGTGCAAATCTCAGATTGGACTATTCAGTGACATGAGACATTGCAAACCATCTACGTCATAGGCTGTAATTTCCACTCGCTCTCTCAGACAAAAGGATGCCATAAATATTGGGGGGGAGGGGGTTGGATTTTTTTGTATATCTTGTCAGGATCTTCTTCCCAGTACCAGATATTAAGGCAATTTAAGTCACCAGACTTCTGCCATTGTCCATATTTGAGGCAGTGATACCAATTAAAGGGGCCAGATGCCTTCTTTGTTTTGGGGAGGGATGTATCGAAGGATGTGACGGCCCTGAAGCCAAAATTTCCCTTCTAAGCTCCAGATCCATTAGCTCGGTGAGGTTCTTTCTTCTCCAGTACTATTCAAGCTCCATCTTCAGGGGCTCTTCCATCTGTGAGCATGAATAGTACTGGAGAAGCAAGAACCTCACCGAAAAAAAGACATTTCTTCTCTGGGAGGAGCTTGGGCAGATCCCAACAGGGAACTTTCAGTACAAAAAGGTCCAAGTCACCTCACCGCTCCTGCTCAAAGGTGACTCGGTAGCCCATGCTGGGTGTTGCTGGAGGATTCATAGTGCAAGAAGTCCAATGCCACTCAGGAATCAAAATTATTTGCTTACACTACTAAGACCAAGAGCATCTCAGCAACACATGCATCACCTATTGCAGCACTGGCTCCTTCTATTACTTCCACTGCTTGCTTGGTCACAGAAGTTACACATAGGGCCAGAAGTTACACATAAACCGGTTTAAGTGATCAGAAACTGGTTTCAACCTGTAACAGAACAGAAGCTCAATGCACACAAACCAGTTTCAAAAGGGCTAAAACTGGTTTAATATAAACCTGGCTGAATGTAGTATCAGGCTTACCTGATTTGGGTCAAGCTGGTTTATAAAACGTCTGTCCTAGACCTGAGTGCAGTAGTACTAGCTGTGTTGGCATTGTCTAGTGTGCTGCCGTTCCCTAACATATCAAGGTTCATGACACTGTCCCTGTCCCTTATGACACTGCCCTAAAGAAATTCTCCCTACTGAGGTTTCTTCAGGATGCTGGTGAGCAAGAATCTCTGCTGCTCTCCACAGACCTAAAGGGCATTTATGCACATGCTCCAGGAGGTGGAGGGAGCACTTTAATTAGAGCAGCTCCGAAGCAGAGAGAGGGTACTTTAATTAAAGCACCCAGAGCATCAGGGCAGCCTCGATGCATGTGTTTAGGTGTCCAAATATTCTGATATTAATATCAGAAGTTTTACCGCCAGATGAGGTAACAAGGATTATTTACCTCCAGAATGCGTGGTGTCACCTCCTTTCTCTCTCCCCTGCTTTGGACTCACCTGCTTTTTTTTTTTCCCCCCCAAGTACCAGGTTATCATAGTTGACTGTTCCCTTTGATACAAGTAACCAAAAGGTTTTACTATCTTTAGCAATAATTGCCGACCTCAGTTTATCCCATTGCTGGTTATAATATACTTTTCTCTTATTGTGGAGGAGCAGTTTTCTATGCTTTCCGTAGCTTTCAAAGCTCACTCCAAAAAGTTGTCCCAGTGTATCCAATTTTCCTTAATTCCCTGGTTTTCCTATTTAATGATCTTTTCTGTTCTAAACATTCTTTATCGAACCAGGAAGCGCCTCGTTCTTTAAATGTCTGTATGGGATGGGAGGTGCCAGTAGCATCAGCCCCACTGGATTTTAGACAGTGTCTCAGCTCTTGTACCAATGGAGAACACAAGAGAAGTCAGACAAAAGCCCTGGTCACAATCCCTGTTCTTCTATAAAGAAAGAGCTGTGTTATCCCTAGTTGCCATAAAGTGGCTAGAAACTAATTTTATTAGTTAAACAACATCCATAGCAGCTCAGCCCTCATGCCAGGCTTCAGTGAGAGTAGCAGGTGCCTGCTGAGCTTACCTCTGCTGGAAGCAAGGCTGTGGGAGCTCCTGATTTTATTTAATTGCCTGCTTTTTATTTTAATTTGCTCAATATAGTCTCAGTGTCTTTAGAGACTGACCAGTCAAAGCAAAACAGTTTGATTTTCATGCTTAAGTGCCAGTCTGACCAAGTGCTTATATGCATGCTTAAATTTAGGTAGATGAATAGCAGATGTGTAAGATAGTATGTGAAGAAGGTTGCTGCTTCAGGACTTTGGCTACTCTATAGAGCAACAAGGCTGCAAACTTTCTACAGGGTCTTTCAGATCACAGATGGATACTCTGAACTATAAGGAGGCTTGGTCTAGAGAAGGACTCTGTAAGCCTAGACTGAGTACCTTGTCTTTGACTACATTCAAGTTTACATTTGTTAGTTCAGAGCATACTGCTTTCATGTACAAACTGAGTGCAGGTCCCTTCATCATTTCATTACCTTTAATAATAATCGCCATCATCTTAATCTGGAGCTTGTTATCCGATGTTCTTAATTAATTAACGTTGTAAATTGCTTGATGAGTCTAAGGTGAACATTGCTGTTTAATGGTAAAGTATTATATACATTTCTGCGGAAAGGCCAGGCTCTTAGTGGATATCATAGCGCCTATTTTATAAATGTCACATCACAAGTTGGTGGAATATCTTCTAGCTACTCTGCTAAGTTCTGCACAGGCTGCACGGCATCTTCTGGATTTTGTTGCTTTATTAGCAAGGGGCAGGGAGCAAACAATGCAATGCACCGACCCATTGTTTGTCTGTGTAATCAGGCCATCTGCCACTCCAAAAGATGACATAGGCTGGGGTCTGTAGACTTACCTCAAGGAGCAGCCAGATTGGGTCTGCATAGAGTGCCTGAAAAGTCATGAGATCTATGGGCTCCACCTTCTAGGAAACAAGAGATAGGGTTTTGGGAAGGCTTCAGTGTCTAATGCCAGAGCCCAGAACTGGTTTAGTATCACAGAAAATGAGGGTTGGAAGGGACCTCAGGAGGTCATCTAGTCCAACCCCCCTGCTCAAAGCAGGACCAGCCCCAACTAGATCATCCCAGCTAAGGTTTTGTCTAGCCAGGTTTTTAAAATCCCCAAGGATGGAGAGTCCACAACCATCCTGGGTAACCTGGTCCAGTGCTTCACCACCTTCCTCTTGAGAGAGTTTTTCCTAATATCCAGCCTCAACTTCCCTTGCTGCAGCTTGAGCCCTTTGCTCCTTGTTCTGCCACTGCTGAACTCTATCCTCTAGAAGGAGGCTTGTTTTACGGAAAGAGGCAGGGCATGGATCTCGGCTTGGCAAATAGCGGGGAGATCAGGGAAGAACCAGATTAAATTTTCGCTGAGTCAGAGAAAAGGCTGAAAAGGGGTATCGGGAACTCCAAGCGCCTCCTGCCAATCCTTCCCTCTCAGCCAACCCTCCCTGACTCACCTTGGTTCCTTTCTACTGGGTTAGGAGAAAAGCCTTTT
>NW_005842030.1:749863-755290 GCF_000455745.1 Alligator sinensis | reverse complement strand
CTGCTGAAATCTCTTCTGCCATCCGCAAACTGCAATCATTGGCAGCCTATCCGCTATACATCCCTGACATCTAAAATGATCTGGAGATATCCCACCCACATTCTGCGTTCGTATCTACCACTGACATTAAGCAGGTGGTTGCACTGATCAAGGCGCATATCAACTGAACAGAGCTCTGTTGTTGAAGAAGGGCAGTATATCACCTGTGGGATTTTTGTACAAGAGCCTTCTGGGAGCTTATATAGATAGGAGGAAAGATTCATGATCATATGCACAGATAAATCTCCCGGATGGCTTGGAAAATTAGAGGAAGGAGGGGAAGTTACCTAGGGTCTAAATGGTCCGAAAGGCAAAAACACAGTCCTAGCTACTTTGGTTTATTAAATTTCCCAGGAGATTCTTCACAAAAGATTGAGTGTGAAATTCTGGCCCCTTTGAAGTCCCCGGGAGATTTGCCATTGACTTCAACAGAGCCAGAAGCTCACCCCAGATGATAGTCCTTATTCAACAGCTGTCACATTCTACTACAGAGGTTAAACAATTCCTTTCAATAGTGTGTATATCTGTTTGGTAAATATGTAAAGTGCATTAGGCTCTTTGGGATAAACGTAAGTCATTTTGGTTCTGCAATTTTATTTCCATGGATTCCTTGAAATTCAGTCAATGAAAAAAAAATCCGTTTATATCATTCTGTTAAGTTATTGTACTTTCCCTTTGGAAATGATATTTTTAAAAGAAGTTCCCCTACAATAGACCAAATTGCATGTATTATAGTAGGATTAATAAAACCCGCTAGTCAGTTATTCATCCTGTTGTTTAATTTATAGGCTGCGGTTTATGATGGGCCTACTCCACACTGTATTTCATCCAGTTTTAAAGGGGAGAAAAAAACTGCACATGCACTTCTTGAGCTACAGATAATAAAATATATCTTTATGATCATCTGTGTAATTAAACCAAATTTTTGTCACTCTGCCTGAGTTGTGCCATTTGGTGCCTGTGGCACATAGTAAAGTAGTTTTAACAAGATTGTCCCCAGAAAAGGGAGGCATCGTTTTAATAGGGCTTAGCACTGAACTTGATTTGCACTGTTTAAAGGAAGTTAGAGGAGGTATAAATTTTATAGTGAACACTTCCAACATGAAAGTAAATTGCTTTTGCACAATAAATAACTACTGGCTCCTGGAACTGAGGTTTCACTACCAGGTGGAATGCATGATTTTTTGGATACTTGAAGGTTGCAGAAGTTAATTTCCCTTTCCCCCTCAGTGATCTTTTTATTTTATTTTTATTTTTTTCTTGCCTTCATTCTGCAAATATTTTACATATGTGTTTATCATTTTGCATGTACTTATTCCTATTGAAATTGCTCAGGTGCAGAATGGCAAGCATGTTTGCTAGGCCTGCAAGTTCCAAGCCATAGTTTGTGAAGTAGTCCTTATCAGCACTTTTGGTCTGTATTATTCTTAGGAAATTCTTAGCTTCTTTACGCATTTTTCAAGAAAGCTCCAAAATGGGATTGGCAAATAATCAAGAGCGCTCACGCAAAGTAATAATGTGAACCTCAGAAAATGCATCTATCATGATCATCCAGGTGAGCTTTTTAGTTTGCACATTTCAGCCAAAGCGCCATACGAGACGGTTGCCACTCTTGTAAGCGGCCACTTGATAAGAGAATCTTCAGCTAAGAATAGAAATCGCCTGGTTTTAAAAATATATATATCCAAAGTATACTACTAAATGATGCACCCTAAATGCTTTGTTCCAGGAGCCTGCATTACCGTTATTAATACAGAGCTCGATCCCAAGACCCTCATGGGAAGACTAAATTTGCGGATGACAGCGGGGTGCCCAATTACCATTGACTTGCACTGGATTAGTTTCTTTTAGGGCTTCTGAAGATCTTTCCCTTAGCAGATTCAAAACCATGACTGATTCAGTAACGGTTCCACGTGGAACTACAGCACAAGCTCATACACACCCTATTCCTTTTAAAGCATCAACTTGAAAAGTTGCGTTTCTGTCTAATCATGTTATACCCACCCTCTTTGTAAGTTATGCCTAAGAGGATAATGACAAACAGAAGTTTATGAAGAAAAAAAAATCCGGTTTATGTGCTCTTTTTTTCTATTATCTATATCTGTATCTGTATCTATCTTTTTTTTTTTTTCAATTTCACTTGTCTGCCATTGCAATACAGACAGTTTTTCTGTTTCTCCCTTGCTGAAAAGACCCTGGTAAACACGAGGGGAGTTGAAAAGTCATTTTTTTATATATATATATTCTGTCTATCTATTTATATACATATATAATTTAATTTTTTTTTTTACTGTGGCAGAATAGTCCATGTAAAGGGTTCTCCTCTAGGAATCCCATTTGGTTTTAATAAGCAAATTCCTGCAATGTGCAGTGTCAGTCTTGAGAATACCAATTGGAAGTGGTCTAAGAAAATGTTAAGGTTGTGAACTGAGGTAGTATGAAGAGCTTGGGTGATTTGCACAGAGATAAAAAGAATATCTCTTGTATATCGATGCATCTCTCTCTGCCTGTCTCCAATGAGGAAGGAAAGGTATTCAAGCACATATGCTGAACTAAAAAAGTAAAAGAGCTCTGCTTCACGATAGGTGTGTAAGTGTCCTTTTGATCCAATAATGCCTCTAAGTGTGTTTGTGCGTGTTTATTGATGTGTCTGCATGGCATTCTGGAAATAATCACATTTGATATTGCAAAGAATGGAAACAAAAAAAATGAACATGATGGATGAGAATAAGCATCATGAATATTTCATATCCTTTATGGGCTACAGAAGGATTGTATTAGTTGACAGTCCGATATTGTGGTGATAGGGGACCGTCTAAGTGAAGAGATAGATAGACAGACAGACAGAATAAACTACGTTGACCTTCCACTGTGGCATTCTTTTGAACAAAGTGCAATATTACTTTAGGGCATCTTGACAGATTCATAGTTTTGATTTTCTTTTAGTGGCCTCTTCAAGTGTTAATAAAAATATAAAAGTTTTATGTCTGTTTCAGAATAATTTGAAACACAGCCTTCTGCCATCCACGATTCGGAGAATGTCAAAGAGAACCTAAAGGGAAAGGTCACGGAGCCCAGTGCTCACAAATCAGATTCATGTGCCAAAGGGAATAAGGTTTTCCACCTGTGCAGAGAAATTTTACACTTAACTGCACCCATGGTTTTTAGCAAAGGAAATCAGTCAGGCTTTTGTGTACTCGGCGAAGGGGCGGGGGAGCTAGGTATTAATCACTGTGACAGACTTCATGTCCGAGTCACAGCTGTCAAACAGAATTGTCACTAGTTTATGTCGGGCTTTGGAGATATTTAACAAAAATGGCTTTGTTTAAACTTTTATGGGCAGCAAAATAAAATCAAAAAGAAAGCATAAAGAGGAGGCGATGACCAAAAAAAACCAAAGGAAAACTGATGAGCTGGAAAGCCAAACTGGCCAAATTCTGCCCTCAGCAGCACTCTGGGAGTCCGCTCAGTTTGAGGAAGAGTCAAGCCCAAAGAAATGAAAAATCCCTAGCTGGCAAGGCGCTTAAATAGTTTATGTCTGCGGCTGCCAATGCAACATCTTCCCCTTTCCTCCTCCAAAGTAAATAATTAAAAGTGTTGCTGCTCATCTGCATTGTGCTGCAGCCCAGCACGTCACGTTGAATAAGCACTTGCCAGTGAAATATGGAATAGTGCGTTTCAAGAGGTTGATTCATTCACAAGCCCAGGATACCTACAGATGAAACACAAGGGGCCAAGCCCTGCCCTTGGATCCACGTGCTTGTGAGTCACTGGCTTCATTAGGAAGCACTTCAAAGAGTTCAGCTCTTTCTGATGTGTATAAATTCAAGAATCAATGCAGCACGCTGCCTAAATATTGCCAGTGTCTCAGTCTTTGCCCAGAAGTATTGGGACTAGACCCTCCTCAGGCATACTCTGGGTTAGCTGTCTTGACATGGTAGGAGCTGCAAGGACATGGGATCTGGCCTGTGATTGTTTTGTTCAAGGCACAGTGCTGCTGCACAAGTGACATGATTCAGGGCACGTCCTCAGCTGGCTGAAATTGCTATAGGGCTATTGATGAAGCTGCTGCAATTTATGCCAGCTATTACATGTGCCACTTGTACCACTTTATTTTTGTGCAGCTGTGTCACAACAGGTCTGTGATTCAGACAGGGATGTTAATGGACTTGATCAGCATGTAAACCATTATTGCTAAGGAAGGAAAGATGGTCTTGTGCCTAAAGGGGCACAGGCCAAGTCCCAAAACTGGTTTCTTGAGATGACTATGTGGAATAGCTCCCAGCTCACCTGAATAGTCTGGCAAAATCCCTAGTGGACCTTCAGTAACTCTGGCAAAGTGGTCCTTCTGCTGCTATAGCTAATATAATTGGAGGTCTACCTTTAAAAAACGCTCTCTAGTGTAGCCAAGGCTCAGTCAACTTAAAATTGAGTCATCTTATTCAAAAGATACAAGTAGCTTCAGTCAATCCTCTTTACCTCCCTACAAGTCTCTTGCTAACAACATGGTTTTATAGCTATAGTTTTCTCCATGGAGAAATGTTTCCCCTCACATGATATTGTGTGAAAGACTCACGCAATCAGCAGGGGAATCTGAATGGGCTATCCAGGGAAACTGGTCAAACTGGCTACATACAGACGGCAGCAAATAAATTGGCTGCCACAGAAAATTCATTTTCTCTATGTCTCTTTCAGTAAGGATAACCTTACATGTTGCAGTGTAATCATGATCATCATCATCACCACTGCTACTTCTAATTCCTTATAATATAATATAATATAATATAATATAATATAATATAATATAAACCAATGTTGATGTGAAAAATGCATGGGAGAGTTGAACTCTTTTATGTGCTTCCTATATGATCTATTTATGACTGAAAAATGGAAGCCTACTTATGCAAACTTACATTTTAAAGAAGAGGTTCTGCTTTATATTTATCCATCAAGTCCAGGGAGGCCAGGAGTCTTGAGACTTGTGGACCCACAAGGCACGTCCCAGCGAGTGCACATATGGTTTGAGGAGCCTCAAACCCATTTGAGAGGCTGCAAACCACATGTGGCGCATGTGCACCTGTTTGCTGTGCTGCACCGGGATCTCCCAATGTCAAAAAACCCACCACTATAAAAAGCGGTGCGGTGCACGTGGCATTAGCATGAGCCACCAAAAAACCAGAGTCTGGCTGGCCAGAGCCATGCTCTGGCTGCCAGACAGGCTTTGAGCACCCAGTTCAGCGTTACTGCTGCTCCAGGAGGCTCCCAAGACCACAGGTAAGGCTGCTGGGGCCAGCACTGGGGCTGGCTGCTGCCTCCCTACCCCACCTGGGTCATAGTTTCATAGTTTCATAGTTTCAGGGTCGGAAGGGACCTAATAGATCTTCTAGC
>NW_005842030.1:733050-748212 GCF_000455745.1 Alligator sinensis | reverse complement strand
TCCGAGCTCTATCTCCGCCTTGGCCTTCCTAACAGCCCGCCTGCAGGCCCGAGCAGAGGAGGTATACTCCTCTTTGGAGATTACACCCCCCTTCCACCGGGCGTACGCCGCCTTTTTGGCAAGCAGGCATTCCCGGACACCCTTGGTGAGCCAGGGGGGCTTCCGGACACTCCTGCCCCCCTTGCTTCTTGTCGGGATGGACACCTCTTGGGCCCCGAGTATCATTTCCTTGAGGAACGACCACTCCTCTTGGACGCTGAGTTCCTCTGCCCTCAAGGACCCCAGTTCCTCTCCCACTAATCTCCTCATCTCACTGAAGTTGGCCCTCCTGAAGTCTAGGGCTACCACCTTGCTGTGGGCCCTTGATACTCTACGCTGGATGGTGAATTCCAGCACGCGGTGATCACTATTGCCCAGGTGGTCACTTCACAGCACGCCAGAGTACATGTGCAGGTGTGTGCCCAGAAACAAATAGCAGCAGCACAGATATTTGCTGCTGCTCTTTGTCCCACAGGAAATGTGCACCCCTGCACATGCACACTCATTGGGACATGCCCACAAAGGCTAGTTTTGATTCCACTGAACAACATTGGAATGGATTATTAAAGATGTTTTTTTAGCGAGCCAGGTGACATGCCCAAAGCCTCTGGGACATTAGGTGATTTGTCTCAAAGTAGATTGGACTACACTTAAGAAGACCCTTTCCTGCGTTACCAGTAACTCATTAGGTTATGTAAACTAATGTATCTCATTTACTCACATGTTGGAGAACACTCAGTGAACTCTCATAGCTTCCATAATAATAGGTCACTGTTTTTTGGAGGAGGATGGGTTGTGCACTGGCTCACAAGCATAATCAACCTCTGAAAGTGAAGTAGAGCTGTACTTGTTAAGCTTGTGACTTAATCAGACGCACTCATAGGAAAAACAAATTGTCAAACTCCCTTTGAATATGAGAGCAGAAGCTTGACAGCCTGGCATTGAAAAAAATATTGATTTAAATCCAAAAAGTCAATAATTTTCTTTTGCAAAGGCACTTTGCCACATGAAAAGTTTGTATGTAATGTAGACATTTGATTAGAGAAATACATAAGGAGGTCATTGGACTGAACTTGATACTGAGGAGAAACTCTGTTCTACAAGAGCAAAACTTGCAAGTTGTTCCTTCCCTGGAGCTGACTAAGAACTCATTCTAGTTGTATGTCTCCATATACAGTATTAATCAGATGCCTGATTTTGCAGCCACTTATCCTTCTCTAAATCTAGATTAAGTCTTTTGAAGCCAATGGAGTTACAACTCTACTGGAGTAACACGGACACGTTTCAGAATAGGCCTTCTTAGGTGATCAGTCCTTGAACTCGTACCCAAAACTAGACGTGCCATTGAATGGCCCATTTTAATGGTTGTCTCTGTAACCTTCTGTGTGCAAGATGGTGTGCGGGCCGGGAGCGCCCCGAGCCCCTTTTCGCGCTGCACGCGGGCTGTGGCCAGCAGCCCGGGCACGCGGGGGCGGAGAGGGAAGGCCTTCGCTCTGGAATTAGGCATGGACGCATATCGGTAGTTTAAAAGATTGTTTACTTACACCGAGATGGCAATGGTGTAGGCTGGAAAGCTTGATTAAGTTGCAGTTACAGAAAGAGAAAAGAAAACAAAAACTCAAAGCTGCAGAACACGAGGGTACGTCGCATAGGGTTCCGGCGACGAGAAAATAAACCTGCAGGACTCGAACCCGGTAGAAGAGCTCTGAGGCCGATCGTAAGGGCTCACACGAAGTTTGTCAGGCTCCGTGGGTTCTTCCGTTCACTCATCCACACGAAGTTTGGCTCCGTGGGTTCGGTTCGTAGCGCGCGGGAGGGGTACGTCTAGGAATTCTATCGGCAACGGGGAGAGGCTAGAGATTGATCAGATCTCCGTTGCCTGCTTCAAATGCACTGGGTCCGTGAGGATCCGCAGCGCTTAGAGATCTTCACACAGCGTGAAGTCTCCTCCTCCCTTGTTCGTGGAGTCCTCCAACTTGGGCGGAAACCACTCAAGCCTCTTATGCGGCTAGCAAGCCAATCACTAGCCGCCACGTGTGAATAATTTAGAAGTGGCCAATAATGGGACTCAAATTAGCATACCAATGGCGGGAACTCTTTGCAACGAGCATCCCCTCTCTGCAGCAAAGAAATGCACCCTGTAAAACAAGCTCCAAATTGGCGGGAAATTCTCCCTTGCACCGGGGTTCTCCTCTGCAGCAGAAAACTCCACTGTGCAAGGAAGCTGCAATTTAGCGGGGACAATTTAGCAGTGCCGAAGCACACACAAATAAAAATCACACCTTTTGGGTTGTGACAGATGGGAACATGGGAAATGACTGTCTGATATTTTTTCTAGACTTTTGTGTTTTGGAAATGGCATGCTGCTGGAGATTAGGTTTAGCCTTCATTAGTCAAAAATACTGGTATCTGTTTTCCATTGGTTATGGTGCAGTTTTGCCAGTAGTGACCAAGTGTAAATGCAGGTTGGAAACATCCACAGGGGCGAGGTACTTTTAATGTGGAAAAAAATTAGCACAGCTGTTACATTGTGCTCTTTTGGCATTAGATCTTCTTAGCAATTACTGTTCCAAGTCCCAACACTCAAAATTGGTGTCCAGGTTGCCTGTTCCGACGAACACGTTCATTCAAATCTATTCAGTATTTCTTAAATTGTTATAATGTAATAAGAAATGCTTGCTTAGGGAAAGCCTAGTTTCCAGCGCTGTTTTTGGAGGTGTTAATTATAGGAAACCATTGAAAAGTAGAGCTGAAAGGGACCTCCGGAGGTCATTTAACACAACCAGTGATCATGTCAGTGAAGGCTATGGTTTATAGTATCAGTAGATAAAGAGCTTCATCTTGCCCAGGAGTGGATCGTTGGATGTCTAAGCACATAGTAATGAATGAGAGTGGGATTGCAAAAAAGTTATTAATAAAAAGAAAAAAAATCAATATCCTTTGAAGTCAAATGGGGAATACTCCTAGAATCATGAATAGTTTTTAAAAACAGAATGAACTTTTTAAGAGTCTGTGTGCACCTTCATGAAAGGTCTCCAAGCATCCTATGTAACACCCAGAGGGTGAGTCTACATGTACACTTTAATGCACATTAGCCTATATTAAGTGTCATTAAAAAAATGCTCTTTAGCTGATGAGCATTAAAATAGGCTAATTTTTCTAGTACCTCACAATGGAGATACTACATTTAATGTGCATTACCTAAAGCGCATTAATGAATGTGTAGACACACACAGAGAGTATTACTTTGTAGGGTGGCACCAAAACATCTACACTGTAGAAATGCTTCTTGTGAGGGCAGTAGAAGTTTGCTTTTATGCCACTTTCAATTTACATTTACTTTAATGTGAGGTTTAGTCGCTCCAAATGTATAGGCCCCCTCAAATATTACCGTTGATTTGCAGTTTGCAGTTAACAAGGAAGGAAACATAGAAGAGCAGCATGTAACCCTGGATAAATCTTCGCAAGTCTGAGAGGCCAGGTTCTTTGGATCGATGGATATTCTTTACTCCAGTTCCCATGGAGCACACATCACCCACTGCCACTTGTGTGATTGGAAGAAAGTAGGAATGTCATGCTTGGGATCTCCCTTTAGTGGAGCATGCCGGAGATACAGCATTGAAACAATTAGTGTAATTGCTATTCTGGTATGATACCCATCACTGCTCATTGTGAGCCTCATTGCAGCAAAGATGTTTAGGCTCCCTCTGAGGAGGAAGGAATCCTTCTCCAAGCTGAAGAGTTTCAATGCAAGCTCTGAGGCCAGCCTGCACCATGTCACGAATCTGGCATGGCAAAAGGGCAGCCTTCTCCTTCCATATTTCTGCAGCCCAGACAAATATCATAAGTTCAGTCGTGTTCCAAGTAAACAGGAGGGTTTGGGCTGCAGCTTGTCCTGGCTGCCACTGGGAACAACATTTTTGCACCAATTGAGCATGTAGCCCCTTTGCCTCCCCTTTCAGTTCCTCTCTATGCTTCAGGCAGCAATCAGGCTTCTCTCTGCAACAGTAAAGCTAGAAATATATTTTAAAAAAATACAGAAGCTCAGAGTCTCATGTGAAGCTAGAAATAGTATTTTAAAAAGTCCAGAAGCTCAGAGTCTCATGTAATTGAAATCTGGAGCTGGGCTGTAGAAAAAACACCAAAGATGGTGAACCTCATGATACAACCACTAGAGTCAGTAATACTGCAGTTTGTCTATACAGCCATTTTCAGCCCTACAACACACTTGCTAGCACAGAAGGTCTTAATTTGAGTAGAAAGTTTCTGTGCATCATTAAGTGTCTGAAAAGAGACCTCCTCACAGATGCATCTCCATGTGCAAATAATGCAAAGAAATAAACTCTGGAGCAGTTTGCACCGAAGAAAACTACTCCCAGGCACAGCATCTACATCTGCGCCCAGGACAGCAGCAATTAGCCAGTTCACACCAGGGCCGCTCAGGGGGCAGCGTTGGGCAGCGGAGGGACTGGCTGGGGCACAAGGGTGCTGAAAGGCTAGGCAGCAGGCAGAAGTCTGGCCTCCGGCTGGCTGGGCTGACCGGGCACAACTTACACTCATGGTCAGCGTTGACACATGCATGTAATCACAGTAAATTACCCTGGCATAAGATAGTACTGTCCCTAATAGTACTATCTTATGCTGACATAAATTAGTTTACTGCAGCCTAACACCGTTGCATGTGTAGACAATGACGCTTTACTCCGCAGCTAATTAGTCTACTCTGCGGTAAAGACACGGCCACAGACAGCGGAAGAACCCACGGTTCAGAAGTTTCTGATTCTCGTCAGCAAGGTGGTGATTCTGTAAGAACAGCATTCATAGGTCCATGAAGAACTCTGAAACGGTAGTACTTTTGTTGCTTCCTCCTGAATGTCCACAGGGTCATAACGTGTCAACACACATTTGATTGATCCTGTTTCATAGCTACAACCCAGACTTCACTGTGTCTTAACTGTGCTGGACAAAAGGGAGGGGAAGGATGAAAACCAATTTTACCCCCAAAGGTCAGCACATAGCCTCCCAGCACCATTGCAAAGCCAATCTAACACACAAGAAGTTTTGTTTTTTACATAGTCTCTTTGCAGAATAAAGTCTCACACAAAGATTTGGAAAAATGCACGAAAGAATCCTAGAGGTTCAAATCCATTGTTCAGATGGATATTATTAGCTCCTCACTGGGGGTCGTTTATGGTACACATATATTTGATCCCTTGCTTACAGAGTTCTGTCAAGTCTTGCTATATTGTCTCGGAGTACAATCTTCATTAGCTGTGTTCTCGCTCGGCTTTTTTTATCTGCGGATACCAAACCAGTGGTAGTCAATGACATTTTAATGTTTCTAAAAAATGCCACCACAACACTTTGATTTCTATTGGCATTTTTTAGCAATCGGATTTCTTATGTTCTGTTACAATCAAATACAATCGTATTTCATTTATGACATGCTTTAGAGTCTCATTAGTGAAAATGAGGCTCACTGGGGTCTTCATTAAGTCCCAGCAGCTTAGACCTCCACAGTGCCAAGCCCATCTCTTTAGAGTGTTGACTGGCACCCCGCATCCAAGGGCTGAAGAAGTACATATGGCTGAACTGTGGATCAATCTCTCTTGCTGTCCCTTTAAGGCAGAAGCACTCCCAGGGCCGGTGTCGCTGGAAGCTTTTTGGGAGGGAAGGGGGTTGTTGGAGGAATGGCTTGTTTTGTTCCCTGTTGCCTTGTCAGCATTGTCTGAAATGCCCAAGTCCTGCGAACAGCTCAAGTCTTATTTTCATGATAACCATAGGGGGTTTATACAAATGCTACGGGAGAGTGTGTGTGTGTGTGTGTGTGTGTGTGTGTGTGTGTGTGTGTGTGGTGTGGAGGGGTCTTTAATTAGAGCAGCTCTGAGAGCCACTCTAATTAAAGTACCTGGAGCATCTTGTGTATCAGCATCCCCACATTGAAACATGGCAGGAGGGGCACTTTCACTAAAGCTCATCGAACGAGCTTTAGTTAAAGTTCCCCCGTTGCCATTTTCAGCATGGGGGCGCTGATACATGAAACACTGGAGTAATTACCATGCTCCAGCAGACTCAATTAATCGAGTCTGCTCTTACATTCTGTAATTATACCATGTCGGAACAGCCTTGCTGCTTGTGTATAGGCACCCATGATGGCCCACAGAGGACCTGCTTATCCCATTTCCTGTTGAGGGAGCCTATTTACTTTTTTTTTTTAAATATATGATGATATAATCATCACAAAGCAAAGAAAAACATATTCACAATTTTATGTCCATATTTTGCAGCCAGTCGATTGCCTCAAGTGTAATATTATGCAAATCCAATAGAGTTCCATTAAATGCACGGAGAGGGCATTCAGGGGTGATGTGGTTCAGAGTTTGAAAAGGGGCACCACAATCGCAGTTTGTTGAGCTAGTCCAGCCCCATCCGTGTAACAAAAATCAGCACCTGCCATGTCCTGTCCTTATTTGATTTAGACAAGACCAAAGATGTCTAGGGAGCTCAAAGCCAGCTGGTCTAATGATGGGATTTGTCAGGGATCCTGTTTTTTTCTGATTTAAAAAACAATCTCCAATTTTCGGTTAAAAATAAGTAACCCCAAATCCACATTTTTCCACGATTAAAAATAAGTAACCCCAAATCCACATTTTTCCATGATTAAAATGAGGCACCACTATATATAGATTTACATATTAGTGGTGTTTCATTTAAATCACGGGAAAATGTGGATTTGGGGTTACTATCTTTTAACCAAAAATTGAGGATTTTTTTTTAATCAGAGAACACTAGGATCCCTGGTAATAATCATTTATATATTAAGGGGTGAATTGAGCCACTTGTGTCCAGGCTTCTTGGCTGTTAAGTGAGCCTTGCTCAAGCTGAATTGCTGTTCTCCAAGTGGGATGTCTAGATTTTCATCTCAGATGCTGCAGTAGGTTTAAGGGATCTTTGTCTATAAGTCTTTACTTGGAAAAAAATGAGATTGTCCTGGAGGGCAGTGTGAGGAAATCTGTGAAGCTTTCCAACTGTTTACTTGGAAAGTTTCATAGACCCAGGTGGACACAGAACTTACCCCCTTTCACCTCCCTGGGAAAGGGATCCCCCAACCCAGTGGATCCTTTCCAGTACCTGGAAGGCAAGAGCTCTCCATATAACAGCCACTATTATCCTATGAATTTCTTTATCCCTGCCATTCTTGTAGAGATATAGTGCTAGCTATGCATAGCTTCTCTTGAGTCTGTCTCCACAGGGAATGGGATCTCCAGAAGAGTTAATACATCTGCCATTAGTGAGTGAATGCAGTCCGTCTGAAACTGTCCTTCCATAACTTCCATCAACTATAAAATATACGCATACACAATCATTGTAACCAGCACAAAGGTCCAACTTCCAGTTTGGTGGAATGTGACAGCTGTTTCACCGCGTGCAGTCACACAGGAGTTTAGAAAAGGAAGCAACAATAACCTGGTTATTTTTTTTTTTTTTTGGAAAGGAGAATGACAATGCTATGTATGAAGGAATTTGTATTGTGGGAATTTGGTTAGGATTTTCCTTTCTTTTCAAAGCCCCGAAAAATCTTTAATGGCCCCAGGTATTTAAGACATTGACTTTTGTCTTGTTCAGAAGTCCTGCACACCTGGAGTTATTTTCATAATGAGCATTTTGCAGCTGGGTACTTTTTCTACCCATCTCTCCCTCTCTTTTTCTCTCTACTGTTTTTTTTTTTGTTTTGTTTTTTTTAATGGCACCAATTTGAGAAGAATGGGGCAGAAAGATTGAAAAGCAAGAAAAATATGCTCTAATCCTAGTCAGGGTATATTAAGTTCAGTAATACTCAGACATGACATAAGTGTTTGGAATTTGTGTATGAATAAAATTAAGAATTTTCTATGGCTAGAAGGTATCCGACTGTCAGAAAAAGGAATGTAAGCTATAAAATCCCGTGAAAAATCACACAGACAAGAGTTAGACAAATGTGCTGTCTTTACTTAGCAAAGGAATCATGGTGGATATGCAAATAGAGAACAAAAATGACACATTTTTGCTTGATTCAAAGGCATTATCCATAATAGCATCTGCAAGGTGTCTGCTATAGAAGGGTGTAAATTGGAATTTACATAGCAGCTTTTAAGAGCGAGGCTCTGACTCAGAGTCTGAAGGGGATGACTCTGCTAGGAAAAGTCAGCCCGTATCAAGAGAACTTCACAAAAGACTGATTGTGCCTCCTTGGAGTCACCTGCATGCCCTCTCTGCGATTCACACATACCATACATCTCAGGCATCGTCTCTAATGGAAACTTGAATAACCGGACTTGGAATCCATCAGTATGTTGAATCTTGTTTGGCAAGTTATTCTCTTTGGGATGAATTAAGTGCTTGTGAAAGGTGAAAGATTGACAGCCCCTGGAAACTGATATCCTCTGGTTCTGTTAGTCTCCCTCAGCCTAAGACTTGAGATGCTACCCCTCTACATACAGATTGATGAATTATCCCACTGGCTAAATTTTTGACTGCCAAGTTGGCAGCATTTGGACTGCACTTGCCTACATTCCTTCTGCTCTTATCAGTTGTGACATGTATACTGCTGATGATGATCAAGAAAAGCCTGGCTGCTTCTTCTCAAGAGGGAGAAAAAGGCCTAGACCATGTCACTGGTGTATCTTAGCTAGGCACAAGATTTCTTTTTTCTGCCACCCCTTCCTGCCAGCTTGATTCTCATTATTGCATACAAGTAGCAGGGGCTGCAAGATCCCCCGGGCTTAGAGCATGGTTGGATGGTTTGGTCGACACTGTACTGTCAGGCTGGAATGAGATCTGATTTGATCCTATTCTTCCTCTGTCCCTCTGCAATCTCAGCCTGCATGACATACCAGCCATTTCCCTTTTCTTAGTGGGTGCTTGGTGGTGTAGAAACATTGGGGAGACTTGAGCGCTTGATCAGGTTCTAGCTGTGGAGTTGCCAGTTTGGGCTGAAGCTCTGGTGGGATGGGGTCACACCTCCTTATACTCTGTTAGACTCCCTTATACCTCCTTGCCCCTAATCTGTCTGTGTATAAGGAAGCCTTAGCCAGTGTAATTTAGGAGAAGGAAAAGGGCAACTGTTTTAATACACACCTGCATTTGGCTGCTTCTTATGTTATGATAGACCACCATAAACTCTCTGAGACATTGGTAGAGTTGGATGGGAGGAAAACTCTAGTGTGAGAGGAAGCGGGAAGGTCTCACACAGCACCCCTGATTTTGGTTTTACAATTGCAAACATGGTCTAAAGCAGGGCTGTCCAACCAGTGGCCCGTGGGCTGCATACAGCCCCTTGAAGAGTTAAGCTTGAGACCTACAAGATCCCACCCAACCATCACTCCTCCCCTCAGTTGCTCTTGCCCCACCAGCTGGGAGGCTTCTAGAGTACCCAAGATGCATGAATAGCAAAGAAGGGAACCGGCAAGCACTGCAGATGTTGGTATTCATGGTCGGGAGGGTGCATGTGCTGCACACTTGGCCGGAGCTGGGGGAGGCTAGATAGCCGATGAGGTGTGCAGCCCCAGTTCTGCAGCCCTTGCAGCCTGCGGTTCCTGGATGCCCAGAAGTTGGACAGCCCCGGTCAGTGCTCAAACCCAAGCTTCAGCTGTGCTCCTCAGTACAGGTTTGTTCCCTTGTCGTGCCCACCACTTCCAATCAAAGATCTTTTGGTAATACACTGTGAGTCTCCCCACTCTTTGCACAGCAGCCACTTCATTTCTTTGCCAGTCCTTTTAAGTCTGGTTGGAAGAGGCCACCGCATCAAAGACTGGCCTTGTTCTCAGCTTAGCTGTGACAATTATTATTATTTATAGTGTCATTCAGGAAGGATTATATGTGTTGGTTGGTTGGTTGGTTGGTTGGTTTGTGTTACCTGGTAGAGCTTCAGTCATGTGCCAGGACCTCCCTGGGCTAGGGACTGTACAAATCACAGACAAAAATGGCTCTTCTGTGCAACCTGCAATCTAATCACTCATTACTGAGGAAATGTCCCCGTTTTTATTGCTCTGGCAGCAGGCTGCAGTCACAGCCTAGGAGGATTATGTACAGGTCTTCAGGTCTGTAAGCTACGCTTAAAAAAAAAATGGCAGTTGGAGCTGGGGGGCGAGGGGCCAGAGTTATGACAAGGATACCTGTTTAATAGGATCAGGTCTCAGATGATCACTTCCTTGAGATGGATACCAAGCACCCATGTGTATACACCTTGCAGTTATTAACTCACTGAAATAGGTATGACAGAGGTTAAGCGATCTGCATCCCATTGCAAGTACCCTGAGCTATCCATCTGTCTCCTAAATCCTGCACCATATTTTACTTTTGCTTATGTTTCCTGGGTAAGATGGGCAAAATCAGTTATTTAGCAGCTAGTTTCAGCCCATAGTCATAATCTGTTCTAGACTTTCCTGATGTTTGTGCACTTTTCTGGATTCATTGAAACATAGACAAATAGGACTGAGGGGAACCTCCGGAGGTAATCTAGTCCAGTCTCCTGCTCAAGGCAAGATCATGCTCGACTACACCATCCCAGTCAAGCATTTGTCCAAAAAGCTATTTGTCTTACTTCTCTCCTACAACTCCATCCTGATCAGGTTTTGGCCAATAATGGTAGTCGCTGGAATTTTATATAAAATCTAACCCTATATGTATCCTTTCTGTTTCTCCCCATTAACTGTTTCATTTAATGGGTACTTGTGTTTTTTAGGACCATAAACATTTTTTGTACTCATTTCAGTACTTCTCCATCATTTCATGTTGATACTTTGCAAATCATGTGAACAAGCATGAATGCAGTACTATGGCTTGCTTGAAATCCAGAATAAATTTATCTAGTCTACTATATTCTCCCTAGCTTCTGGTTTACTGAAAGACTTGGCAAATTCAGACACAATAGTAGGAATAAACTTCAGTTAACTTAAAAATAAATAAACTTATTTTTATCTGACAAAAATATAAGGCTTAAAGCCTTATGGCCCTAGACTGATTTTGTTTTACATGTTCTACCACAAACCTGCATCAGAGCCAATTTGGCTATTGGGGCATCTTTTGAAACATGCTCATCAGGGGGCTGTAGTTTTATTAATCAGTTTGTAGGTCAGCACATGTTTAATTAGAAGTAATGGAACAAGAATGACCATGAGTTTCATTTAATACACGTGGCCATATAACCTTGGTATTTCTCTGAATTACCTGTACAGAAATGGAGATTCATTGCTTGAACTGGCTGAAATCCTGAAGTTTACAAATACTTATGTTTTAGATCATCCACCGAATCTTCAGAACCATCCAAGACTTCGGACTCCTCCACCTCCAATATCACATGCTCACACACCAAATCAGCATCATGCGGCCTCCATCAACTCCCTGAACAGAGGGAACTTTACTCCCCGCAGCAACCCCAGCCCCGCTCCTACCGACCACTCTCTTTCTGGAGACCAGCCAGCCAGCACCCAAGAGCCAGCCCATGCTCAGGACAACTGGTTACTCAACAGTAACATCCCACTGGAGACAAGGTAGCCTACTTACTTGAACTGTTTACTGTGCTTTGTGTTCAGATTCCTGTCTACAGCATAGACAAATATATCCATTTAGCCAGCAGTTCAAATTGTAAACCGATGTTTAACTTATGCATTCAGAGTTGTATGTATTATTCCCCGTGTCTTCCGTTTAACTTGAGAGAAGAAGAAATTGCTCTGTTTCCACAGGCTGCAAATATTAACAGCTGCTTGTAAGGTTATTGTCCTCATTTAGAATGGGGACAAGGATTGTAGATTAAAAATTTTTTTTTTAAATTTTTCCTTTAAAGTCTTCTCGTCCTATGTGGTAAGATAAATCAACATCCTATTTAAGAAAGTAAAGTCAGTCAATATATTGAAAAGATTTAGCCTGCTGGCTGTGCTTCTTCCAGCAGATATAATTGTAGTTTATCATTCAGGAAAGGTTGATCTTGTTAGACCTAATGGGAAGAGGACTGTTGATGCATTTTACTGCCCCACAATAATGCTCCAGCAAGTATGAAGCACTGAATAGCAGTGCATTGGTCAATTAATATTGCTTCCATTAACCTCTCAAGTTCTCTTCCATATGTGTTGTGCCTTTCTGAGTCTTCAGGATGGTATGTCACAGGACTTTCCTACATAGCTTTAAGTAACTTGTTTGGCTTAAAAGGTGTTTTCATCATAAAATTGCCTGAGATTTCAGCAAACCTATCAGTAGTGTGAAAATTGAACAATTTGCCAGCCTTCTTGAAGGATTTTTTTTAGATTTTACATCTAGATAATATTGAACGTTCATATCTGTAAAGAAGTAAACACAATATAAATAAGAAATTGTCAATAGATCTGGTATTCTACCTTTTCCTCAACCAATACACCCAATGAATAATGTGAAAAATTACCTGATTCCTTCCTTTTTTGTTAGCTAGAAGAACAGTCATAAATCTTTATGACTACACTTTCAATAGATTCCTTAGGAGAGTAACTAGAAGGCTAAAGCCAGGGTTGAATGCATCTATTGTAAGTAGGGACTAAAAAACATAAACCACAAAGTTTTGTGTTGCTCCACATCCTTTAGCTCTCCTGGATTTTGCTTGATATCTTGAAAGTGGCTAAATTAATTATAGCATCTCCAAAAAGTTGTTCTTGCTTTCAGAGGGCATCCATTTGTCACTATACCCTCTCAATACCTACATCTGCACACCCATGGTTGTATGGATGATGAAAAAGATACTGCAAACGTTTAAAATCAGTCTTCTTCACCCATTCACTCCAGATAATCTACTAAAACAACTTCTGAAAAGAGCTGGGCTGACACTTCTCTCGCCCTTTATCCACTGATTAGATGAGAGAAAGGGAAAGTGCACACTTACACCCAAATTCTCTATCACAGGGACCCCTGACATGAGCCATCCTCAACACACACACGCACTGACATTCAATCTGTGATAGACAGGCATGCACATAGTTTTTTTCCAGTTCCACAGTTTTCTTCCTTCAACTACCATCACACTCCACAATTTCCCTTACCAAGGAAGAGGCTGCAGAGATAGTGGGGTCTTTGGCCTCAGGATTAGTATATTTTCCACTGTCCGTTAGCATGAGGAAGCATCTTGGGGGGGGGTGTGCACAAGAGTTTCTTAAATGTTGATTACCTATAGATATCACTTAGTGCCAGGGTAGGAAACAACATTTACTAGCCCCCAAGACCAAACTAAGTGCCAAATTTGTCCCTTCGCTGAATGCATAACTCAGGGAGATCAGTGCCAGCTGTGTACGGAAATTTTCTAGAGCAATCTCTAGAGCAAAATCTATCTGCTTTAGCCATCTAGGGGGAGAGGGGCGGGCTCCAGTGAAAGCATAGCTTTAAAAAGCAGGTGTATTTTTGACCTGTTTGAGAAGGAACCCTGTTTTCAAGCCCCATCTGAATCCCTGCTTTATGCCTTGGTTTAACATTTTACAGCATGTAGGGCTAATTGATTTCTCTGGGACTGACTGCCTAATAAGACCCAACCAGGAAACAAGCTCTAAAAGATTAGGACAAAATTAAATGTTAGTACTGCAAGTGTGATTTGGCAACAGTTGCAGTAATTATAGAAGGTTACTAATTCTTGAGAGAGAGAGAGAGAGAGAGAGAGAGTGTGCGTGCACGCACGTGCATGTGTGTGTACATGCAGTGAATGTTATGTGTTATTTCTTCATTAAAGAAAATGAGATAATAGATTGTTTATGTTCCAGTCCTTCAGGCTTTCTATAGTGAGTCCCATTGGTTTCAGGGCATTGTTCATGTGAATAAGCCTGAGGGAGCAAGCCTTTTGCTATCAGGGGTACCTAGCCACCTAACTTCTTCTTAATTTTTTTTTCACATTTTTCCTTTCCTGTTGTGCACATAATGTGTGTTAAGCAGTATGGAAACTGGTTACTGTCAACTAATGCCTTAACACAGAATAAACGTATGAAGTGAAAATGGTCTGGTTGAGCTGTAGCCAGGGCTAGTAGATTTGTATTCATTAAAGAAAAAAGTAGGAGATAACACCTTTCAAGTCATTCATAACCATTGAGTCCTTTTTAGTGGGGGGAACTACATGGGTATAATGCCATAAGGCTCCTTTCTTTCTTATTGTCTGAGGCATCTTGCCTTAACTGGATTATAAATTCTCTGAAGAACGATTGCTTCCTCTCATGTGTGGGTACAGTGCATAACACAATGGGATCCTCAAGTCTAACTGGGACCTCCCAGCACCTATTGTCATACCAAAAGTAAATAGTAATCTGTCTTTGTTGGATCAGATATCAAAATCCCTCAGATAACAACATCCCACCCCAAGTCAGATGTCTCAATCCCAGGGCCATGAGCTTGAGAAAGACCTAGAGGAATCTTAACAGGTATAGCATAAAGACAGAAAGCTTCTGTTAAGTGTCTGGTGCCCAGTCTTTGCTCTGAATTAAACTAAAAAAACTGGCACATCTCTCCTAATGATATCAGTAGCCCTCCAGCATAGTAGGCCCTGGTGTATATGTCTCCAAATGTGAAGCAGCTGGTTCCAGCTGCATATAACATGACTGTCTTGGAGAGGGTGGTACATTCGTATTTCCAACCCGAACAAGTGGACATTTAAGTCTTCTTACAAGTGATAGTCCTACTTACTTAAGGCCATCACTTGCTTCTAAAACTACTGTCCTAGTTACTTGACCCTGGATGTCAGCAATTTATAAACTGACATTGAGACGGAAAATGACTATTTGGCAAAACACCTCCAGTAACTTCTGATACAGCCCCTGGAAAAGGATGGTATTTATGTTCAATTTTGTCCAGTATACTTCCAGACAAAGATTGTGCTTTGAAAGAGTCTAAACTTTTTGTAGTGAGTGGCAAAGCGGTATATCCAGTGCGTATCATTGAGAGATGGCCATTCCTCACTAAACAAACTGTCAAAAGAATAAAATACACTGGAGAGATGATGACATCTTAATATGTGGAGGTTGCACTCCATGAAGGGTCAGTAATATATGGCAAATCACCATTGGCAGCACAGATCTTCCATTTGCTTGAGTGGGATTTATGAATGTGCCAGGAGACATGAAGACCAGCACTCAGATATGGTCTTCA
>NW_005842030.1:726113-733019 GCF_000455745.1 Alligator sinensis | reverse complement strand
TGCTGAACACACAAACTATGTAGATCTTCCCACTGAAAAAAAAAACAACCCAAAAACCTAACTAAGTATCTGGGAACCAAAAAGATTCCTAGCTAGTGGAATAATAAATCACAAAAGCTCAACATGTAAAAAATAAATTCTATGCAAGAGACATTAATCCAAGAATTAAGGCCTTTGAAGTGTAGAAATATGGTATTATGATAATCTCATGTCAGAAATGGAATTGTATTTCTGTTAAATATCCCTGTTTTTTTAATCCTACATTAGCCAATGTAGAGAGAGAACATAAAGAAAGCTCTAACTTTTAAATAGAGACCACTGCAAGATGGAAAATGTGCATACAGCACCTGTTTACAAATACATTGGCATCTGAAAGTGCTTGCTTTAAGGGATTAAATGTCGGGGCTATTGGCAGAATTCAGAACTGAGTTTGGATTTTGAATGACCCAGCTTGGCTGAGATGCCCAACACCTGGAGTCTATTGGATTTGATGCAAAAGCCAACATAAATTAGTAGCACAGGTGTTTCAATTTCAGATATGCTAGTTTAGTGCTACCTTGTGTCCATGAAAATTTCATATACTGCTGGAGAAGGAACCCTTCTCCTTCTTCTTTTCCCCTTTTCTTTCTCTTCATTCCTTTTCCCTCACCCCCTTTTTCCTCCATTTCTCTTTCTCCTTCTCTCTTTTCCTCTCTTCTCCCTCTTTTGATGTTTGAAAGCAATGTATTGTCACGTGATGGGATGAAAACATCCTTGTTCATCAGTGAGATCTTCCAGGTGAGTCATTCTTCTCCATATTCCCTTCTGCCATTTCTTCCTCCTTTTTTCTCTGACCTTCCCTTTCTGCTCTAGCAAATGTGAATTTGCCATGAGCAAGTCAATGCCAACTCATTGACCATTCAGTTGGCACACCTGGAGCTCCAGTCCCAGAGAATGTCAACTAATAATTGGGCAGGAATGAAGCCTGCCTCCATGATTCACGTCAGGAGCTTACTCTGAGAGTATTGCAGCTGTTCACACAGTAAGCTCCTAATCAAGCTGGATGAGGGGAGTAGACTCCAGCCCTGAGTAAGGGGTGGGCTAGGGGGCCATTGCATTACAGTCACCTCTGGAGCCCAGTGTGTGACTGCTTTGTGACTGACACATGCATGATAAGATTATATACCCCAGCTCTCTCCCATTTTATTGACAATACCCAACCAAAATTCATGGAACCATTGTAAAACGAGTTTTACACAGGTTTTAACTACTGATGAACTTTTATTGATTACTGCATTGCTAGGTGCCTTGTCTTTTATCCATGAAATGCTCCATGTGCACACATGCGTTGATTCTGTATTACCTTGAATTCAATATCCAATGTCTCCTACGTTCCTGGGGAGCTAGAGGAAAGAGCAGATACTCTGGGATGAGTTGATAGCTTGAGTTTGCTCTGTGTCTCAGCCCACGCATGTGAACCACTTTCCTGTGAAAGCTATGGACGTGAATTATGTTCCTGTCACTAACAAGCAGTTGATATCAGCTGTCATAGCTGTCCATAGCCAGCAAAGCCAGGAACTTGAATTAAACAAGTACTGGCCTTCACAGGAGGGGAAGGAGGAAGTGGAGATAAAAAATTAGGGTTAAGGAAATGTAAAAAGCCATGGCGTTCAAGGTTTGTATAAGGCAGCTGGAAGTTTCTCTTGGTATGGCCTGCTATCTGAATGCAGCTTCATTGATAGAGTTTGCAGCTGAGTTCACCACATATCACTTACATCGTGTATGCGCTTAATCCTGCATTGGTGATAGTGTCACAACGCTGTTCTGTTTTTTTCTTATTAGATTTGACCTGGGAATTTACCCAGGGTTCAAGATTCAGACTTTGATTCTGTTTGGGTGTTGAAAATGGAGATGGGCAAATGGATGGGTTGGTTTTTGTTTTGCAAACAACAGGAAGGATGTTCTGACTGGTCCTATCAGGACTGGAGATGAAGAAGTCTTAATTCTGTTCCCAGCTGTGCTTCTAACCTGTTGCTTAATGTGGGGACCTTTTGTGTTGATGGCTCAGTTATAAGCTGAGGCTAAGAAAAAGTACCCATACTTGTAAAGCACTTTAAAATCCTGGGCTGGTGGGCATTGTAGAAATTCTAAGTATAAAATATTGCAAGTTGGATGGTTGACTCTGGGTCACTTAGAAAAGCATTAAAGCATTGAGCATATATGCTTCTGTCTCTATGAAAGTGGAAGCAGAAGTGGAGAGGGACAGGGCATTGCAGACCCATTGCTGTTGTTTGCGAAACCAAAATCATGGTGTTAACAACCCAACACCAAAAGCAATTGGTGAGCTGAGATGATTGCAAATAACTTCCCATTTTGCCCATCAATTATTGAGAAGCTTTTCATTTGAAACGTGCACATTGAAAAAATTGAGATATTGCAAGTTTAATATTTCAGATTAACACTGTCCCACTAAAATCAGTAAGAGAATTAGATTAATTCAATCGCTAATTCATGCAACAGACAAAGTTGGGACTTGTGCAGACAAATAAAAGCAATGCCATCTAAATGAGTTCTTAATGTGAAGACAGAAGATGGAGATAGGCTAACTCTCTGGGGCAGAGTAAGCCATCTCCTCAGTGTAACAGCCACCGGTGCAGACGTATTATCAAGGTACAGCTGTGCTAAACTAAGATTTGGTCTTTTGAATCCAGTGTATCAAAAGGTTTTATATATAATTTGTTCTGGACAGCTGCATTGGCAGCACAATACAAATGTATGTAGACAGCAAGTAACTAACGTTATATTTATAAATATATATATATGCACACAGGGATATGTGTGTTTATATATATATATGTATATGCATACATATAGTATATCTATAGAAGTGAACATTTTTAAATGCTATATATGTATATGTGTAATGTCTTATACATATAAATATATGGTCCATCATTCTAATTCCATGCACAACTGCACTATAACCATTGTGGTTTATAAGATCACACTTCATAGATGCATGACTCACTGGCTTCATTCATGTTTCCATATGTATGTAGAAACATAGCAAAGCAGACATTCCTAGAGACATTGCAGGACAACCTCATTGAGATGGACATTCTCACCTCCTCCCGACATGACGGTGCTTACAATGATGGGTATGTGACACTTATGTGGTCTTCCTGTTTACTGTACAGTCATTATGATCCTTGCATGAAAACATTTGGCCACTTCCATGATTTTTTAAGGGCAACACCATTTTTGCCTTGTCTAAGATGGCTTCCAAAATGAGGTTCCTGAGCTTGAAGCACAGCGTCCTGTACATATTAATGGCGCTTCATTAATATGCTAATGATCCATAGCATCTCATTGGCTTTCTTTGCTGTTTTGAAAGTCATTTCACTAATTAAGATGATATACCTATAGCAATTTGCAGTCCCTTGTGGACTAAGGTTCCTTGCATTTCAATTAAGACTTTAAACTACTTTCTTGCTGGCTCAGTGATACTGATATTCTCCAGGTTCATTGTCTTGCAAAGATGCAGAAGTATCTTTTAACTTTGATGACAGTGATGCTGGTGTAGCTTTTAAAGCCAGGCCTTTGATGTTGAGGCAATATCCTATTCTGACATTTTTATTTAACCTTTGAACATGTAACTTTTAAGTTTTAAACTGCTTCTAACACAGCTTAGCTCCCATCAGCCTGTCTGAAGGTTTGCACCTTGGTGGTTTCCTAATTCAGTAGTCATCAAGAGTTCCAGTACTGCTTGGTATAGCTGGTCACTGCAGATGCCTCTTCAATAGGCACCAGTAAACCTGTATCTAAATAAAACAAAGCAAATCAAAATAGTGGAGGCACTGCAAGAATTAAAGTGGTAACATAGTTCCCTAGTAGAAAGGATGAATTGTGCTTTCGCGCACTATACTTATCTCGTATTTCCAAGAAGCACGGTTGCTGTGCTAGTGTAAACACAGATTCAAAGTATCCCATGTTCCTTTAGACTGCACAAATTGTTCTGGGATTTTGTTCATATTGATATGTCTGCATGAGATGATTCCCGCCCCCCACCCATTAGTATGCATGCATCTAAGAGATAAAAATATAGGGTGCAAACCAAATTTACACCAAATGAAGGTCTGGCCCATAAAACTGAAGTAAAAAAATACTAGCTGCATCAGGTTCTGATCGTAGTTCTGATCCCATACAATTGAAGATGCTCCAGGTTTTCACTGGAGAATCAGACATGCCACCCAAGTTGTCACTGTTTCGCCTTTTCCTCTTACTCCTGAAAAATATCCTAGAGTAGCGGGATTAAAATACCCTCCACTGACTTTCCCCCAACTCCCAGGGAAGTCAATCAGATTCCTCCCTCTGACTAACAAGGCTTGGACTAGATGCTTTGTATTGTTCTCTGGGTGTGTCTACACGTTGCCATACAGCGACATTGCTACGGCGCCATGCTTTAGTACTTCCTTTTGGGATTAATTAATGGGATTAATAGGATGCGCTTCCTTTTGGAAGTACTAAAGATTGGCACAGTATGGGTGGTTACTGCACCATATGCACAGCGCATGGGTACATTTTGCTGCTATGTTGGCGTAGCAGCACGTTCGCTAGACCCGGGGAACGCACCGCTACAGCAACATCGCTGGTGATTGTAAATACACGTGACACACATGGTCGTTATGTTGCCGTAGCATGTCGTACAGCAACTGGCACGTCGCTATGTTGCTGTAGGGCGACATGTAGACATGCTCTCTCTCAAGCCGTATGTCAAATATAGGGGCCAAAATGTGGCCGCTGCATTAATATTGCTGCAGTGGAAAAACAAGCGCCACTGCAGCTTGTGAAAAGACCTTTCCCCATGCCCGCTGAGCGAATCAAAGCAAAAGAGTCTCTCATGCTGTGATCAGTACATTTGGGCAGTGTTGGGGTGTCTCTGCCCTCTCTCACTGCTCTCATTCAGATCCCCTCAGATGGTTTGGTAGGAGCAGGACGAGGGCCCCTTCAGTACTGCTGGCATGACTGGTCCACCCCAACTGTATTTGGGATGTCTCATTTCACCACGGTGTCAGCTTCTTAGGGAGACGTCTCTTGCCGCTGAAGGCTTCTCTGTGGTATTCGTTGACACTGTGATGTTTCTCCTGACTCTGTGTGACTTGTCTGTTCTTTTCCTTTCTTTTCTTTTCTTTTCTTTTCTTCTTCTCTTCTGTGCATGCAGTCCATGTATTTAGAAAGCATTGTGTGAAGCTGTTTTCCTCGCCCCGACAGCCGCCGCCATGACCATGCTCTGAATTCTCCCTTGGCGTTTATTCTGGGGAGGAGTCACCTGCTTCTTTGTCTTTCTTCCCTCAGGCACTTCCTGTTTAAACCTGGAGGCACCTCGCCCCTCTTTTGTACAACGTCGCCAGGATACCCCCTGACGTCCAGCACTGTGTACTCACCTCCCCCTAGGCCCCTTCCCAGAAGTACATTCTCTAGGCCTGCCTTTAACCTGAAGAAGCCCTATAAGTACTGTAACTGGAAATGTGCCGCTCTGAGTGCCATTATCATCTCAGTCACCCTCGTGATCCTGCTGGCATATTTTATCGGTAAGCTGATTCCACCTTTCTTTCCTCTATTCTGAGCCCCCTGCGGTGCAAACGTTTGGAAACTGCAGTGCCCAGGCAGTGACACTTGTAGTCACTAACACATAGGCCTCTTGGTTATGCCTGCGTAAGCCCCTTGATTTCACTGGGGTTGCTGGGTGGTCACAGGGAGTAGAATTGGACTTCTTGTGCTTTGCAGTGGGTGCATCTACACGTGCAATTAATATGAAGCAAGAAATGCATCTACCTGTGCAATAAATGCATCTACCTGTGCAATTGATGGGATGTAGCTACATGTGCAATTAATGTGAAGCAAGAAATGCATCTACATGTGCAAGAAATGCATCTACATGTGCAATAAATGCATCTACCTGTGCAATTAATGGGATGCATCTACATGTGCAATTAATGTGAAGCAATAAACTCTGGAGTTTATTGCTCTGTGATGCATCGTTTGAATTTACGCTTGGGAACGCAGCACATTGAGCTGGGTCAGAGCAACCCTGGCTGGCGGGGAGCACCAGGGATCAGCCTGCCAGCCTGGGGCTGCTCCACACCAGCTCAATATGCTGTGGAGGGGCTGGCTGGGGCATGAGGGTGCTCCAGTGTGAGTGTAGCCTCCAGGCTGAGGTACTCTCATGCCCCAGCCAGCCCCATCAGTGTCTACACATGCAGTGTTACAGAGTAAAAAACTGCAGGAGGATAGTACTTGTATTTACGTGTACTATTCTGGTGTGGAGTTTATTAGTTTACTCCAGCCTAATTGCCCTGCACATGTAGATGCTGAGACATTTACTGCGTAGCTAATTAGGCAACTCTGCAGTAAACGTCTCATGTAGACTCACCCTCTGGTGCAGAACTTGAGGCAAACCTGTTCCATATGCTGTGCTGTTTCTAAAGAGCATCAGTTGCTTTTCTTGTGGGGAGAATATAGCTAGGTGAAGCAAGTCCTACATTGTCTCCTCGTTAAAAAAAGCAACCTAATCATGCTTCTATCCCAGTCAGTGCGAGCTTCCTTCTTCCACCTTCAATGGAAAGAGGGTCAAAACCCAAACCCTGAAATACAGCCTGTGCCCTTACTCCACTGCTTACTCTGAAGCTAAATCCTGTTTGACAGAAGCCAGGTCCATGGTGCACAGTGCTGTTCTGTCAGCTAGAGGTGTGAAAAAATAACACCTCCTGGCTGAAATGGCTGTGTCGGCAAAACCCCTTATGTATTCACCATTTGGGGAGATGGTGCAGCTACACCAGCAGCAAAACCCTTCTGTCAGAGTGAGCTGCATTTACGGCAGGGGGCTCTGCTGACATAGCTATATAATTATAGCTATAGCAGCAGCAG